>NC_064291.1:46402030-46535049 GCF_019186545.1 Solanum stenotomum
TGTGACTTTTTCGATGAGTTGTGACTTTTTCAATAAGTTGTGACTTTTTTCAAAGGGTTGTGATTTTTCGATGAATTGTGACTTTTCTAAAGAGTTATGACTTTTTCAATAAGTTGTGACTTTTCCAAAGGGTTGTGACTTCTCGAAAAGGTCATGACTTTATAGATAAGACAGAAAAAACATTTGTTCATACTACCCTTTGTTGACTATAAATAGAGGGACTTCTTCTCATTTTTCAACCACAATTTTTTTAATCTTCTACTCTTCTTCTTGCATTTTAATTTTTTTTATGTGATTTATTGTCGTTGAGTGAGTTGGAAGTTTAGAGGAATATGAGGTACCACTATTTTGATAAAGTCCTAATAGGGTATATTTCATAACCTCGAGTACTTGAGGAAAATAAATTTGATGATTTAATAATTATTTTTTTGCTTAATATATACATTAGTATGTAATGTTCCAATATATGAAGTTAACATGATGTAGTTTGGAAAAAGGACAAATATATCCCCGAACTATCATAAATGGTATGTCAATACCCTCCGTTATACTTTAAGGTTGTATATGCCGTTACCGTCATTCTTTTGGGTTGTATATATCCTTGAATCTAACGGATAGACACGTGGCATCATCTAAATGATTTACCCGATTTTATTTATTTTTTACCCAAAAATTAAAAATCCACCCGACCCACAACCAAAATGGGTGGTGCTAAAATCCACTCTTCATTTTCATCAAAAATCATCCCTTTATTCTTCTCAACCCACCATTGCCATGGAATCAAGAACTCATCTTTCAAGGAAGAAGATGACTTGTTTACTAAAACTACTATTTTCTTCACTTTCACTAACATCCCTGCAAGTTATGTGAATCTTGTGTCTTTCAAATTTTTTAAATATGTAGCTTTATGCTTGCTAAACAAAAAAAAATTAAATTCATCTTCATTTAGCACAGTAGGAATCTAGGTTATTGGGTGTTTTATACATCATCTATTTAACAAATCAATTTGTGCTTGAAATTTTTTATTTGATTGTAGACCCACTTTAAAGCTTGAAGCTTTGTCCGTCAATGGTGGTTGTATTTTCTCAAACCCTTTCAACAATAACAAATCGATTTGAGCTTGAAATTTTCAATTTGAATGTAGACCCACTTTAAAGCTTGAAGCTTTGTCCATCAATGGTGGTAGTATTTTCTCAACCCCTTTCAATAAATAATAAATTGATTTGAACCAAAAAAAAAATGAAATTGATTTCTTGATTTTGATTGAAATAATATGCTTCTAGGTTTTTGTTTGTGAGATTTGGAAAATGAATTGAAGAACACTTCTCCTTTTATTTGATTTTTAATGAAGATGAAAAGCGATGTTTTTTATTTTTAGTTTTAAATGTCATGATAATTTAATTTGGGCCATGGGTGGGTAAAGTATAGAAAATGGGTGGGTTTTCAATTTTTTTGGATAAATAAATAAATAAAATCAGGTAAGTTATTTAGATGATGCCATGTGTCAATCTGCTAGTCTTAAGGGTATAGATGATCCAAAATATTGACGGTAAGGGTATATACAACCTTAAAGTATAACGGAGGGTATTAACATACCATTTATGATAGTTCGGGGGTATATTTGTCCCTTTTCCCTTAATTTAATTATTAATTTTATGAGATAAATATTTTCATTAATGCATATTTATATTTGGGTAGGTATTTGTATTTAAATTAAAGCATTATGTATGTCACAAATGTATTATCAAGTTAACAAGATCTTCTAACTTCAAAATATATTATTTTAAAATGTTCTGATTTTTTTTTTTAAAAAAAACTCACAATAAATGTGAAAATATGTGAATATATAAAATATAATTGTTCTCTTCACATGTTCATATGACATCTAAACAATTTAACGTGGAATACACATGCAAAGCACATCTAGTTAGGTGACAAGAAAAATACAAAGTGAATATTGTCTATAAGGTAATATTAGTAAGATAAGACTAACTACATAATTGAACCTCATCAAATTGAAATAAATATATACATTATTGCATTTAACTAATAAATTTTTGATTGACCATCTTCATAGGTTTGCGTGGATAAAAGATATATATGAGATCCACGTTGAACATTCACAAAAGAATCTGCAATATTATTTTTTGCTAAGCTTATTATTCAAATCTTTGCTTAAATGAGCGATACTATTTACTATAACATATATTTTTGAAATTGGTAATCATGTGCAACGCACGTGTCAAAAAAACTAGTTTAGTATAAGAACAAGAAATTAAACTTAAGATATTTAGAAGTAAACGTAAGAAGTAAAGGGTTGTGTTTCTCATGAACAGTTGATGGTTACAATATTGATACATACATAATCATACACCCAATATGTTATATAGAAAGTTGACCGTTTGCATTTTCCAACTCTGAATATACTAAGAGCCATCTGGATTGACTTAAAAAAAGTAGCCTCTAAGTAAAAAATAAAAAGTCAAACTGAAATGACTTGTAAGTCATAAAAATAAAAAGTAGGTTTGACTTATTTTAAGTCATTTTAAACTTATTTTAGGTCATTTTTAACCTTGTCAAACACTTCCTAACCCTATTTAAGTCATTTTTGACTTATTTTAAGTTATTTTTTATAAATGTCAAACACTTTAAGAAGTCAAAAATGGACTCAGTAGTACGTTTGACCAACTTTTAAGCCAATCCAAACACCCTATAATTATGGAAATATGACTATTTCTCCAACTTCAAGATTTTAGCATTTTAACTACATCTATTTAAGAAAAGTAATTAATGAATACCTACTACCTGTATTTAGGAAAAGTAATTAATAAATACCTACTACATCTATTTAAGAAAAATAATTAATGAATACCTTAAAACCCAAATTGTGCAATTAATTTATGTCTCAATTTGGTCAAATTATCTCAATCAACTATGGTTATTTAATTATATGGTCCTATTGGCCATCTATATATATAAGTCAAACACTCTTATTCTATGAAACCAACATTCAAAGGAAAGTGAATGCTCAAGGAAAAATATATTATCAAGATAGTGCAAATGGTTGAGGAGAAGGAAATGAACCTCTTCAAACAACTTGTTGGGGGGAAAAGCATCAATGAATTTGATGCTAGAGAAATTCGAAGTTTGTTAAATCTATTTGATGTTCTGCGTACTAAACTTGATGAAAGGAAGAAACTGTTGAATAAACATGCAAATGAGAAAGTTGCAACTGAAAGTGTTGCTAATGACAACAATGGCAATGGGGGTGAAGAGAATGGTGCGCATCCTTAGGATGTTGATTGAGCATTTAATACTTTTATTTTATTTCAATCAATATTTTGTCATGTGTTGTCTTTTAATATTACTTCCTAGTTATAAGCGTGTTGCTCATTGTTCATCTATTTATGTTATTGCTGTCATTTTAATGATGAATGAAGGATTTTCTAATTAAGTCCAACCAACATAGTTATTATGTATCCTTTAGCTTTTCATACAAAAAGCTAGTTATATGTGGTATGTTCAAATTTTGTCGCTGACCACCATGCAAAAGGTACGCCGCTTAGTATGATTTATATAAAGTAAAGGCATAACAAGTCCATTAATCAAGGCGGAACCCATCAATGGTCACCTAAAGTTGCCACCATCTTTCACTTAGACACCTCAACTAGGCTTTGTTCATTTTAGACACCTCATGTCGGGTTCTATTGTGTCACTTTGACACCTTTTTTACAATCAACAAAAATATTAAGGAGAGTTTAACGCACTCTCCGATGATGTGTCGTCTAAGTAAAGAATTAAATAAAGACATGTGGTATCATAAATAATTATTAAAAGATATATTATGAATAAAAATTATTTTTAGAGCTATTTAATTAATAACTTTTAAAAATTACATGTTAATAATTAAAAAATATTAAAAGAAATTACAACACCTTTTTCTTTCCACCATCTCCATCTATCCTCCTTCTCTGAACACCATAACCATCTTCTTCAAATTTAACATCATCAATACCACTATCTCTTCCTCCAAATCCAACTAGACATGAACCAATCTTATCATACTGCAAGAAAACTCTCCGTACAAAATTAACCCATTAGAACCTAATGGCTATTTCTCCCTTTCTCCGACCAGGCTCCCACAATGGAGACGATGGGCAGCCAACCTCTGGCTCAGCAAAATCAACCCCTGACCGTCCAGATGAAGAAACTCAAAACCCAATTACAGAGCAAGCCAAAACCCCTTATAATGCCTTCAATGGAGCTCAATCCCCTTCCTTCAAATCAAACTATCATAATAATCAAATTTAACATTAATTTGGATCACAAGCTTTTACTCGTAACCTAGCTACCATAATCACTATCACCATCCCTTTCTTTAAATCTACCATTTCTTTTTTTTTCTTCGACCAGATCCATAGCTTCATAGACCAACAAAAATGAAAAGCCAAAAGCTAGGATTTCAAAAATTGAAGATTGGGGTAAAAGCTTATGTGCCACAATGGAAGCCGAAGATTAAAAAACAACAAGCTTGAATCAAGTTTCTATAGCTTCAAATTCAAAGTTATACAAAAAAATATGAGAATAACTGAAATGCCTTTTATATTTCAAAATTATATTGCAAATTATTGAGGCTACATATTGTTGAATAACATGTGTATGATATTTTCTTCATCTTACCATTTATAACAACTGCTTTAATTTTTTTTTTAAATTCATGTGCTACATTCTGAAATGACAATGGAGAGGAAGGTTGCATATATGGTGGTGGTGGATAGTGAAGGGAGTGTGGGAAGGAGAGAGAAGGATGAAGGAATAAAAAAATAAAAAATTGCAAAATTTAAGCTTTTTACGCACTTAAAATGTGTGCAATACACACACTATGCCAAGTCAATGAAAATTGTCAAAATGACACAACAAAACCTAACATGAGGTGTCTAAATATGAAAAAAGCCCAGTTGAGGTGTCTAAGTGAAAAATGGTGTCATTTTAAGGTGGTCACCGATAGGTTCCACCATTTATCAATGAAGTGAGTTGAGAGTCATGAGCTCTCGAGTTCAAATCCTAATCGAGGCAAAAATACTATGATTTCCTACAATGTGTTGAACCCTTGGTAGACAAAATTACTTGATACCTGTGATGTTGGCGAGTAATGAGTACTTTATGGAATCAATCGAGATGCACACAAACTTGGCCTGGATTCCACAATTATACAAAAGGACTAGGTACATGTAAAATTTGGAATTTCAATCTAGTCAACCTATTTGTGCAACAAACAGTAATCTCATCCAATCAATAATGAACATCACTAGATAATCAATGTCTAGTAAGACTTTAACACAATTGTAAATAATCACTCTTCAATTAGTGTTACTTAAATTAGGTTGAGGATACTTACCAGATAAATACCCGTAAAAATCTACTTTGAGATCTCATACTTAATTTGCTTAGCCTCGAGTATCGGTGTCTGATACGGGTGTGGATCTAGTGGTCAGATCTCACATGATCCAATTTTAATTTTAAGATTCATGAGAGCAGATTCAGGTACGGATAAGGGTGTAGGGATTCAACTAAAAATAATACTAATAGCTAAAAGTAAAGTTATGTCTAAATTATGAGACATTATGTGGAAAACTTACAAGGTATTCCGGGGAGAAAATATTGATCAAGAGGAAAATCATCAAAGGTGATATAAGGAAAAGGACTCACAAAGAAATTTTTAGAACAAGGTACTACATTTTCTTCAATGTCACCTTAGCTTTTGTTTTCATTACAGAAATAATTGTATCCGCCCTGAATTTCTCCATTGATTTTGGTCAAAGTATCAAAAATCGATCGACCAACTCCGATATGGATCCCATGCACACGTCGTGTCGACACCGGTGTGGTATTTCCCAAGCAACATAGTATCAAATGTCTCATTTGATTCCTCACCACTCGCGGCTTCTCTTTCTCTGTCACCTCCAGTATCTCGGTCGTTGCGCGGTCAATGTAGTCAAAGGCACGCTAAAGCCTTGAAGCAAGGCTCAAAATATATTGAGCGATTTGCCTTGCTGAATGTGCACCTCAATTTCGTCATCAAGATTTCTAAGGCATACTTTGCCTGCCAATGAGATTCTTTTGAAGAGGCGACACTAAACAATTGATATTTCACTTTGCAATATTATTTTTTTCAAAATATTTGTTCATATATTTGTCATTCATGCTTATAACAATTGGATTTTGGACTAACATTGGTCAACTAAATCTAATATAGATCCCATGCCCATATTGTGTCGGCTGAAACCCCTACTTTTGCCAGCATGACAACAAGCACGAACCAGCAGCAAGGAGTCAATTAAATGATCAAGGCATCGGTTGCTTCCACTTGTGGCCTTCTTCAACAGAAAGGAGTGAGCATTCGTGCTTATAGAGAACCCATAGAGGTTTTGGAGGAGAGGCAACAACTGTTGTGGGCAGAACAGGAACCGCTCATTGTTCATGGAGCACTCAGCTGCTTGGAAAACTAGATAAATTCCAAAAAATTTAGTTAAGTCGGTTATCCAATAGTAATTGAACCTACAAATTTGTCAATTATAAGTTGGACGCTTTAACCATTCAGCCGTGGATGCAAAAGGACTCAGCGAGTGAAATAGGTTTTGGTTATTCCTTCTCGAGCTTTATTTCTTCCATTAGAAGGAGATTCAAGAAAAGATGGACACCAGATTTGATGTTTCAAAGAAGTAGGTGGTTGTTAACCACCGAAGTCTAGTTGATGTTTACAAACCTCCAACCCTGAGAGACTCTACAATCATTATATGAAAAGGAGTGACAAACTCATTTTTATTCAATCATAGATTGGTCCAAAGAACGAGAGTCGGCTTCCAACATTAAGTCGGTTGGGAATTCATACAGGCAATTCATTCGTAGTATAAACATTAGGCTTGGGTCAAGTAAGGGATTCGGTTGACATGAGGGTCCCAATCCGAAATACTTAGCTGACAACAAGAGCTGACCTACAAGCAAAAGTCTTGGAAGAGTGAGCGCAAGGAATGACATTTCAACATCGCAAGTGAAAAAACGAGCAACATAGTCTCATACTGTCTCATTGGATTCCTCACCATCGACTAGTTCTCTTTCTGTGCCACCTCCAATGTCATTGCCACTGCGTAGACAGTGTTGTAAAAGGCACTCTTAAAGCACGCTTAAGCCCTGAAGCGAGGCTCAAAATATGTTGAGCACTTTACCTCGATCAATGTGCGCTTCAATGTTGTCATCAAGGTTCTAACTTCTAAGGCATACTTTTCCTACCAATGAGACTCTTTTGAAAAAGCGACACTAAACAATTGATATTTCACTTTATAATATTTTTTTTTCAAAATATTTGTTCATATATTTGTCATTAATGCTTATAATTATTGATTTTTGACTAAACATATATATTTGTATTTTTTTCTCCCTTTGTCCTTTTTTCATTAAAGAACGTGCTTTATTTACGTTTTGCACTTAAGGCTCCTCCGTGACTGTTCAACATCTCAAGTATCGAGTAACTTTACACTGCCTTCTTATTAATGGTTATGTTTTCTTCATTGTTTGCTTCTACTTTTACATGGGTTTGATGCACTTGAGCTAAGGGTCTTTTGGAAACAACATCTCTACCTCCACAAGATAGTGGCAAGGTTTGCGTACACACTACGCCCCCCAAACCTACTGTGGGATTTCACCCGGTATGTTGTTTTTGTGGTTGTTGTAGTGCTCTTTAAGAGTCCGGAACGGCAGAATGATAAAATATTGACAAGATCTTATATAGAAAGTTTACCGTTTGCATTTTCCATCTCAGAAATACATTCATTAAGGAAATATGATTATTTCTCCAACTTAAAGATTGAGTTTTAGCATTTTAACTACATCTATTTAAGAAAAGTAATTAATAAATTCCTATTACAGCTTATTTAAGAAAAGCAGTTAATAAGTACCTTAAAACCCAGATAGTGCAATCAGTCTATTCTCAATTTGGTCAAATTATTTAGATCAACTTTTGGTTATTTAATTATATGGTCCTATCAGGCATCTACATATGTAAGTTAAACACTCTTATTCTATGAAACCTACCTTCGAAGGAAAGTGAATGCTCAGGGAAAACATATTAGGAAAATAGAGCAAATGATTAAATAGAAGAAAAGGGAGAACCTTTTCGACCAACTTATTGAGGAAAAAAGCATTAATGACTTTGATGCTAAGATAAATTGAAGTTTCGTTGAATCTATTTGTTGTTCTACAAACTAAACTTGACAAAGGAAGAAACAACTGAATAAACATGCATATGAGAATGTTGCAACTGAAACTGATGCTAATGACAACAATGGCAATGCTGGTGAAGAGAATGATGGGCATCCTTAGGATGTTGATTGAACATTTAATACTTTCATTTTTTTTCTATCAATGTTTTGTCATCGTTTTGTTTAATAGTGCTTCCTAGTTATAAGTTTCTTGCTCATTGTTCATCTATTTATGCTATTGCTGTCATTTAAATGATGTATGAAGGATATTTTAATTAAGTCCAACCAACATAGTTAGTATGTATTCTTTAACTTTTCATAAAAGAAAAAAGCTAGTTATATGTGGTATGTTCCCATTTTCTCGCTGACCCATCATGCAAAAGGTACACTGCTATAGTTAGTATGATTTACATAAAGGTAGGCATAACAAATGTATTGATCAATTAAGTGAGTTGAGTGTCATGAGCTCTCGCGTTCAAATCCTAGCCGAGACAAAAATATTATGATTTCCTCCATTCTGTTGAAAGCTTTGGTAGACAAAGATACTCAATTCCTGTGATGTTGGCGAGTAACAAGTACCCTATGGAATCAATCGAGATGTGCGCAAACTTGGCCTGGATTACACAATCATTAACAAGGACTAGGTACATGTAAAGTTTGGAATTTTGATCCAGCGAAACTATTTGTGCAACAAAAAGTAATCTCATCCAATCTAATGAATATCATTAGTTAAACAATAACTAACAAAACTGACACAATTTTCAGTTAACCTTCTCAAAAAAAAAAAAAAAAAAAAAAAAAAAAAAAAAACTGACACAATTTTAGTCAATCACTCTTTAAGTAGTGTTTCTCTAATTAGGATGAGGATACTTGCCAAATAAATACTCGTAAAAACATACTTTTGGATCTCATACTTAAGTTGCTCAGACTCAGGTATGTATGCCCATTGCGGTTGTGGATCTAGAGGTCAGATCTCACATGATTTTTAAATTTTGAGATTCAGTAGTGCGGATCCAGATACATGCAGGTGCAGGGATTCAACTAAAAATAATTCAAATATCTATAAATAGAATTATATGTCTAATTTTAGAAAATAAGTGATATGCACAGGATAGGCTGTTAGCCCCTCAAAGACGGATGAGAGGACGAAAAAGAAGAGAGATCCTCAAAGATTTAACTATAGCATACTGCAAGTGGGAAAACACAAAATTGTAGACTTACATCAATTGAAATTAGAGAAAGACGACCAGCATGGTGACACTTTTCAAGTTTTGACATAAATCTCTTGCTCTTTGATATCTTTTCAGGTGTAACATACAATATTTTAAGCTCATCCCCGCCCTTCTCCAAAGCCTTGTATATGAACTTCTCATTCTCCTTGGTAGTTGTTGAGGTTAACATGAAAGCTGGGATGCCTAAAGCTGCCAACCCCATGACCTGAGGCAATAACATTTGTCAGCAGTTGTTGAATACAAGAGGAAGATGGACTGGGCACTTGGATACCTGATCTTGAATAAGAGAAAGCAAAGGACTGACAACAAGAGCCATGCCATCCCGCAGAACTGCTGGAAGTTGGTAGCAAAGACTCTTGCCCCCTCCAGCAGCCATAATTACTAGAACATCCCTTCCACTCATTATTGTGTTTATTATCTACAAATAGATAACTGACATCAGCAAATCTCTAAATGGAAAATCACAACTATATTTTAAAAATTCAGCCAAAGACGATTTAATGTAAATCTTTACTTATGTGCACTTTCGATTTTAGTAATACCCCAACAGGAAGTATTTTGTCTATCAATAAACCCCAGAAAGATGAAAAGAAACACAAAACGATCAATCGAGATGAATAATGATTTGAAAATTATACCACACCCAACATTTCAACCTCCACAATCACTTCATGAGCAAAATCCTAGTATGCTGCTTCAAATTTCTAAACCCAGTTTTCCCTCTTCCGTGTTAGCCATAAGAGTGTTCCATTTGAGACTACGTAAAAGCATCCTTAATTCCTGCCATATGAAATTTCTCCTCAATGAGTCAAGTCTTCTTTTCATAATATCTCCGATGGTCACTCAACTATGAACTTCTCTCAGAAAGTCACTCAATGTTGGTATTTAACCCAAAAGTCACTCAACTATGAATTTTTTTCTTTCTCAGAAAGTCACTCAACTTTGATTTTAACCCAAAAATCACTCAACTATGAAAGCTTTACTTACAAAGTCACTCAGAGATGTTTTGAGAACAAGAGCATCCCTTTCCAAAGCATTAAAATGAATTGTTTAGTGACCTTTTACTTTTGGAGTATACATAAAGGATCCAGGGGACATCACCCTATTCTTAGATAGTTTATGAGGGAGATACGTGTTTAGATTTTTTTTGACAAACCCTCTATACTTTTGATGTAAGTACTACAAGAATTCAGTATTGGTGTACTTCTATGTTTATAATACCAGTTGACTTTCTCAAAAAGAAAGTCACTCAATATATATAATTAATTGTTTCATCAAAATTTATTGACATGAAATTTTTATTCAAAGCCAAAATTTTAAGAAATAAAAAAAAAATTATTTTCTCATTTTCACCCTTCGGGGGTGGCCCAGTGGTTTGGGCTTGGGACTTCCATGTTGGAGGTCTAAAGTTCGAAACCCCTTGCCAGCGAAAGCAAGGGGTTTGTTTTCTGGGTCAAGCTCGTCGCACCAAGCTTGCCTAGTGTGGGTTACCTCTCATGTGTAGTTTGTAAGCTATTGTATAGGAGCGGAGGTTTTACTCTGTGCACACCCAAAAGGGTAGCGGCTGCGGGTTTTCCCTTATCATCAAAAAAAAAAATCTATTTTCTCATTATCCTTTCACAAGATTGAAAGAAATAGAATATTATTTTCGGTATAACACTAGACACTAGATCTCTTTTTGGTTTATTTTTTTGTTAAAAGGTCAAAAGATAAGTTATAAGTCACCTCAAATTTAGTTAATACAGTTCCCATGGCAATGATTGTCCATCTACAATTCCTTAAAATAAATATCTTTTTATTTCTTAAAATTTAGGTTTTAAATAAAAAATTTCATATCAACAAATTTTAATGAAAAAATCAATAAAATAGATTGAGGGGCTTTGTAAATAAAACTTACATAGTTGAGTGATGTTTGGATTAAAAAATCAAAGTTGAGTGGCTTTGTAAGAGAAAAGCACATAATTGAGTGACTTTGGATTAAAAACCAAAGTTGAGTAACTTTATGAAAGAAAAGTCCATAGTTGAGTAACTTTCTAAGAGAAAAATCCATAGTTGAGTGACTTTTGGTTAAAAACCAAAGTTGAGTGACTTTTTGCGAGAAAAGTTCATAGTTGAGTAACCATCTGAGATATTCTCTCCCACTCCATGAGCAAAATCTTAGTATGCTACCTCAAATTTCTAAACCCAGTTGTTCCTATTCCTTGTTAGCAATAAGAGTGTTCCATTTGACTACGTGAAAACATCTTTATTCTTTTTCCTGCCATATGAAATTTCTCCTCGATGAGTCAAGTCTTCTTTTCCACCTAACCAATTTTTTCTCGCATCTCTAATCCCTAGCCTAATCTCCTAAATTTATTTTAAGCAAATAAAAGAAACCCAAATAATTTGTTGGACGAGAACTAACTTCACATTCTAGAATTCGTACCAATACTTGAATTTCATTAACCGGATATAACAAACTCTTTCTCTAATTTACATGTAGACCAGACACGACTTCAAAAAGGGTTAATAGTACTCATAAATGACATAGCTGGTAAATCTTAGCCTCACAAAAAATCAAAATATCGTCAGCGTAAAGCAAATGGGAAATCTCTAAATTGCTACCTCTACTATGTCACTAGAAGCTCCTCAGCCATCCATGTTGATTTGCCATCCTTGCCATATCGTTAAAACAGTCCATAGCAATACTTAATAGGGGTGGTGACAAAGGATCCCATCGTAACATTCTCCTTTGGGATGAAAAAAATCCTTCCGAAAAACCATTTATCATAAGATTAACAATAGAGAATCTAACAGTACTAATGGCGAAAAAGAGTTCATCCAATCTATTTACTTTGAAACCCCACATCTCTTAACACCTTGGGTAGAAAGTCGCAATTTACATAATCATAGGCATTTTCATTATCAAGCTTGCAAAGAAGCTTAGGTACTTCTTCCATTGTTCTAGTATCCACCATACACTCATTTGCTATCAAAGTTGCATCTATGATCTGTTTGCCATTATAATCCATTGACATAATCCTAGAGCTTCCAAGGGAAGTATGACTAGAACCACCCTAGATGCCTTGGCAATAGGTTCCAAATGTTATTTTGTGTTAGAATAGAAATATGTATATATATTCCTACTTAGAATAGGAAGAAGAATAGGAATAGGAATCCTAGTTAGAAAAGGATTTCAATGTATTGTCTATAAATAGGGTCTCAATGTAACAATTTAGATACACAATTCAATAATATTTTCCCCATATATTTCTCACATGGTATCAGAGCATTGGTGAGAAACTTCAAGTTACCGTGTCAAATTCTGGCGATGACGATTGGGACTGATTTGTGTCATCTTTCATTCTGAAGGTGTTGTGCGAAAGACAACACCATCACGAGGCTCGGGAAGCTCAGGCGACCAAACCCCAATCAGATCCACCGGAAAATAACCCCCCATGCGCCCCACGCGCCGTTCGGAGGTGGAAGTTTTCCGGCGAGATCTGTTCACGCGCCAACGCGTGAGTGCTGCTCCGATCATCTTTTTTCGAGCTGTTTTCTTCTGTTGGGTCGCCCAGTATTTCCGACCAAAACCCATTCAGTTTTCTATAGATCCGATCACCAGAATTAGGGTTCCGGTGATTTTCAGGCAGTTTCCGGCAAGTTCTTGGCGAAATCAAAATTTTCAGGCCATTGTGGGGTAGATTCCGGCAGTTTCCAGCGAGTTTCTTACTCTTTTCAAGTCAAATTTCGAAAACTGTCTTTCGGGTGTGATGTTTTTGGCTCCAAAAATACGGGAATTGGAAGTTCAAGCCTTACAATCACTTTAGAACCATTAATGGGAAGTTCAAACTATTTAGCTTGGCCTTCTTCAGTTGAGTTGTGGTGCAAGGGTCAAGGTGTTCAAGATCACATAACAAACAATGCTTGCGTTGTAGATGAAAAGACAAAGTCTAGTGACGAAGTGCAAAAGCCAAAGCACAATGGGAGAAAGTGGATGCCCAATTATGTAGTCTCCTTTGGCGCTCTATTGATTCTAAGTTGATGCCCTTGTTTCGCCCATTCCAGACATGTTATTTAGTTTGGGAAAAGGCACGTGCTTTATACACTAATGACATATCTCGATTCTATGATGTGATATCTCGGATGACCAACTTAAAACAAGAATTCGATATGTCTACTCACTTGGGACAAGTACAGGCAGTCATGGAGGAATTTTCACGTAGTACTAAAGGTCGTTCAGAGTCTATTGTTTCATTAGTTCATTCTGATATTTGGGGTCCTAGTAGAGTCAATTCCACCTTAGGATTTCGTTATTTTGTTAGTTTCATTGATGATTATTCAAGATGTACTTGGGTTTTTTAATGAAAGATCGTTCTGAGTTATTTTCTATATTCAAAAGTTTCTTTGCTGAAATACAAAATCAATTTGGTGTTTCTATTCGTACTTTTCGTAGTGATAATGCCTTAGAATACTTATCCTCCCAATTTCAGGAGTTTATGACTCACCAAGGCATTATTCACAAGACTACTTGTCCATACACCCCTCAACAGAACGGTGTAGCAGAAAGGAAAAATAGGCATCTTATTGAGACTGCTCGTACTCTTCTCCTTGAATCCCATGTTCCGCTGCGTTTTTGGGGAGATGCAATTCTTACGTCTTGTTATTTAATAAATAGAATGCCCTCATCTTCTATTCAGAATCAGGTTCCACATTCCATACTGTTTCCTGAGTCACATTTCTATCCTATCCCCCCTCGTGTCTTTTGGGAGCACATGTTTTGCTCATAACTTAGCCCCAGGGGAAGATAAATTAGCCCCTCGTGCCCTCAAATGTGTCTTTCTTGGTTACTCTCGAGTTCAAAAAAGGTATCGTTGTTATTCACATGATCTTCATCGTTACCTTATGTCCGCTGATGTTACATTCTTTGAATCTCAGCCTTACTATACGTCTTCTGATCATCCTGATGTATCTATGGTCTTATCCATACCTCAGGTTTTACCTATACCAACTTTTGAGGAATCTACGGTTACTTCTACATCTCCATTTGTAGTGCCACCACTCCTAACTTATCATCGCCGTCCGCGTCCAGCGCTAGTCCCAGATGATTCATGTCATGCGCCAGACCCTGCTCGTACTGCAGACTTGCCTCCTCCTAGCCAACCGCTTGCACTTCAGAAAGGTATACGATCCACTCGAAATACTAACCCTCATTATACCTTCTTGAGTTATCATCGTCTATCATCACCCTATTATGCCTTTGTATCGTCTTTGTCTTCTATTTCCATTCCTAAGACTACAGGTGAAGCATTTTCTCATTCTGGATAGGGGCATGCCATGGTTGATGAGATGTCTGCTTTGCATAAGAGTGGTACTTGGGAGCTTGTCTCTCTTCCTGCAAGTAAATCTACCGTTGGTTGTCGTTGGGTTTATGCAGTCAAAATTGGTCCAGACGGTCAAGTTGATTGGCTTAAGGCTCGCCTTGTTGCCAAAGGGTATACTCAGGTATTTGGGCTAGATTATAGTGACACTTTCGCCCTTGTGGCTAAAATAGCATATGTCCGTCTTTTTCTATCTATGGTTGCCGTTCGTCATTGGCCTCTTCATCAGTTGGATATTAAGAATGTTTTTTTGCTTGATGATCTTGAGGAGGAAGTCTATATGGAGCAACCACCTGGTTTTGTTGCTCATGGGGAGTCTAGTAGCCTTGTATGTCGATTGCGTAGGTCACTCTATGGTCTGAAGCAGTCTCCTAGAGCTTGGTTTGGAAAGTTCAGCACAGTTATTCAACAATTTGGCATGACTCGTAGTCGAGCTGATCACTCTGTGTTTTATCGGCATTCTGCACCAAATCGGTGTATCTATTTGGTTGTGTACGTTGATGATATTGTTATCACTGGTAATGATCAAGATGGTATCACCAAATTGAAGCAACATCTCTTTAAGCACTTCCAGACTAAAGACCTTGGCAAATTAAAGTATTTTCTAGGTATTGAGGTTGCTCAGTCTAGATCAGGTATTGTTATTTCTCAACGCAAGTATGCCTTAGACATTCTTGAGGAGACAGGAATGATGGGATGTAGACCTATTGACACTCCTATGGATCCGAATTCTAAACTCCTTCCAATACAGGGGGAGCCACTTAGTAATCCTGAAAGGTATAGACGACTCATTGGAAAATTGAATTATCTCACAGTAACTAGACCTGACATCTCTTTTCATGTGAATGTTGTAAGTCAGTTTATGACTTCCCCTTGTAATAGTCATTGGGAAGTAGTTGTTCGTATCCTGCGATATATAAAGTCAGTTCCTGGTAAAGGACTATTCTATGAGGATCAAGGCCATGAGCATATCACTGGATATAGACGTTCGTCATCCGGATATTGTGTTTTAGTAGGAGGTAATTTGGTGTCGTGGAAGAGTAAGAAACAAAGTGTGGTTGCTCGATCTAGTGCAGAATCAGAATATCGAGCAATGGCGGCAACAACTTGTGAGCTAGTTTGGATCAAACAGTTGCTGGGAGAACTAAAATTTGGCGAAATTGATCAGATGGAACTTGTGTGTGACAATCAAGCAGCTCTTCATATCGCATCAAATCCCGTGTTTCATGAAAGGACTAAGCACATTGAGATTGACTGTCACTTTGTCAGAGAAAAGATACTCTCAAGAGATATTGTTACGAAATTTGTGAAGTCAAATTATCAGCTTGTAGATATCTTCACCAAGTCCCTCACAAGTCCTCGTATTAATTACATCTGTAACAAGCTAGGTACATATGATTTGTATGCACCAGCTTGAGGGGGAGTGTTAGAATAGAAATATGTATATATATTCCTACTTAGAATAGGAATAGGAATCCTAGTTAGAAAAGGATTTCAATGTATTGTCTATAAATAAGGACTCAATGTAACAATTTAGATACACAATTTAATAAAAATTTTCCCATATATTTCTTACATTTTGTAACAACCCAAATGACCGTTTTGAGTTCTACTTCTCGTAGGTTCATTTGGTTATTTATGACTTGCAAGTATGGGGGCACGGGTAGCGAGAAGTTCATGAGCGCTTTGGAACACTTGAACTCAAACTAAAAGCATAAAGTGCATAAAGTTGACCAAAGTCAACAATATGGGTAAATGAACTTAGACTCGTGGTTCGAAGGTTACAATAAGTTAGTATGATGATTTTGGACTTGTATGTATATTCGAATTAGGACCTAAGGGGCTCCGATGCAACTTGACACTATTGCGTGAAAGCTGAAAAGTTTAGGATTTTAAAAGTTCAAAAGTTTGATTTGGACCTTCATTTAGGGTTGAGACATTTCTGTACGTGTTTTTGTTGGGGTCAGTCAATGATATCTACAGAGTACGCATGAGTTAAATTGTTACGGTGTTCGTGGGAGAGCATTGGAGATCATACCAACGTTTTGGTGATGAGTTGCCTGCTAATTCTTCGTAGTTAGAGTCATTCATCATGTTGTATTCCAAACAGATGATGCACTTCTCATATTCAGAGTTGTACCTTCCATTTTTAGTAGATCATGACTTGTGACACCAGTTCTTTGAGGTTGTATTGATCACTCCACATTGTATTCAATTTAGTGTTATCTCATTTATATTATCCTGTTAGACTTGTGGTTATTTCAAGATTGGTTCACCTGAAGGGTTGGATTAGGTACCGTCACGGCTAAATGGGATTTGGGTCATGACAAATTCTGGAAAGACTATTGTTGCTCCTTTACAAGATTAGCTAAATGAAATGCAGCTGATGCCAAACAGCCCAAAGAAGTTAGAGCATAAAGGTTACCTCGAAGATGACCAGTAATCAAGTCATGTGAAATGAAGAGGATGAGTTTATTGGCTTTTATGGATAAACAAAGAACCTTAAAAAGAGATAGCTTTCTAGTTTCTACAATGCTCATCTTATCACTTATAAAATTAAGAATCATCTGGGTGCTCCAAGCATACACAAAAAATGAAGTTACTAAACAATCTAGGAAGATGGATCTATTCTAATGAGGTCTGGCAAGATAGATCTTATGCCAAAGAGGAAAAACAAGGTTAGATAAGTGACAAAGAGAGAGGAGACAACAAAAATAGGCAAATAATATTTTCTTTATTTCTTATTGGGAAAAGGGACAAATATACCCCTCAATTTTGATATTTAGAGCGGATATACCCGCATAAAAAAGTGGTGCATATATATCCCTGTCGTCAAACAAATGATACATATTTACCTTTATTGTTGTTAACAGACGTATACCAACTGAATTTAAAAAAAATTAAAACTAGTTTTAAATTCAAAAAATGTCACATGGCTTTAAAAAATTACTGCACCCTCACGATCCGAACCAGACACCGACCCAAATAAGAAAAAACTCAATCCCTCTTCTACTCAGTTAGAAAATGGATTTGGGTTGGATCGGAAAAAAAGAGGGATTGGATTTTTTTTAATGTGTCGGGTCTGGAGGGGTAAAGAAAATGGGTGAGGTAATTTTTTAATGCCTCGTGACATTTTTTGCATTACAGTACTAGTCTTAGAATTTTTCTCAATTCAGTAAATATATGTTTGTTAAAGAAAGGGTAAATATGCACCATTTGTTAGACGACGAGGATATGTATGCACCACTTTTTTAACTAGAGATATATCCACTCTAAATCGCAAAGTTGAGTGGTATATTTTTCCATTTACCTTTTCAAAATTTTTTTATGGTGGTGGTGTTAGGGTTAAGCTTGCGCACACCTCAAATATTACACATTACGTACTACCTCCCACTAGCATAGTTGCCCGGTAATTTTGTCCACAAAAGTTTGGGAAGATGCAAAAAAACACCTAAAGTTTTTGCCTCCGTGGAATTTGAACTTGAAACCTCATATGGTTATTTCCACTTCATTAACTACTAGGCCACATCCTTGATTGCAAAGAGTATTTTCATAATTTGGTTTTTAAAGAAGAAATTTAAAGAGAAGATTGGATATTTCGCTTCCAATCCTCAGAATTGCACACCACAACACATAAAGATAGAGACAGAGCATCACTATGAGTAGAACGGATAGCGCGCAAGTGGAACCTATTTTAGGAGCTTGCAGTGACCATCACCAAAAATTAAATACTCCACAACCCCCTCCCACATTGTCAATTGAATGTTCACCTCGTATATCAAAATCCTTTTTTGATAGGTTCACCTCTATTAGAATTCCTTTTAGAAAAGAACGGATCTAGGTCATACTCAAAGCTCTTGCTTCATGTTGCCAACTAGCACTTACTCTTACAAGATGAATCACAAAAAAATTGTAAGCATTCAAAACCTTGTAACATAAGACGACCAGTAAAAAGTAAATGTAGACAGGATGGAGTGGACCAACCTCTCGCTGGTTTGCACGATATTTTGATATGCCAAAAACATTAAACCTAATGTCATCAGCTTGAGAGTCCCACTCAAACGGCCTGGACCAATCATCTACTGGAACAGCAGCATTATCGGAACCCGGGCCACTAGATGATTCACAACTTTCCACAAGAGCTTTAAGTTCAAATTGTCTCTCATGCAATTTCTCTTGTCGGTCTAGCAGATATTTTATTTGGTCTGGATAAGAAGACATTGAAGACCATGCTTTCAGATGGACGAATAAAGTACATTGCAGAAGAATTGAAAGATGAAACATCTGAGGACAGAACTCAATCACAAAGACAAAAAACACAACACAATGAAAAAGGCAAGTAAAAATCAACACAAAATCATTTTAAGATTAGTTGTAGCAAGGTTCTGAAACTCTTTGTTAATAAAAATGGCAGATGTGTGAGGATTTTTTGTCCAGAATAACATGTTATAAATCACATTGACTAAAGTCATGTAGAATAACACTTCCGAAACCCAGTAATCCATGTTGGACACCGTGTCCATAAAGACAAGCTGGAGAAATGGGTCACACATGCAATAGTGTCAGAGTTCTGTTCTTTGAAAACATCACACAACCTTGACAAGTTGGTGATTTACAAAAAGAGAACACATTTGATGTGACACCAAAAAAAAATGGATGATTAAATTAAACGTATCTCATTGCTCTTGATTTCTAATGCAAATGAACCTCCAACTGCCCAGTGATCAGTCCATAACCCTCCAATATCAGCTAATTCAACCCAAAAATATGTTCTTTCCCAATGTGAATGTGGCCAATATACACCAGTAAAGCACCATTTGAGATCTCCATGTAGCCCTCCAAACATTGCAGTGATGGAGTGTGTACCTTGCAGAAAAATCTATGCGATTCCATTGCCTCTTATCCCAGAATATTGTGATACCCCCGCTCCTTCCATATGATTTTAATTCCACCAAATTGACCCATCTAGATCCCCAAATCTGTGTTGCCGTAACAATAGACCATTCTTCAATATTTGTTTCTTGTAGATATTAAACATCTGGCCTCCACTTCTTGACCAACACTATATGGTGTCTCTCTTTTCATTGTCCTTAAGCCCCCGCACATTCCAATTTATGATTTTCACTTTCATTCAGACAGTGCTTTGAGTTTCCTACCCTTCACGATTCTTTCTCCCTCGTTGTGGACCCCTTTGTCATAGTTGGCTGAGCAAATCAAATTTATACCTCGTCATCCCCCTTTGTTTAATGATGCGTTCTGGTTCAGATTTTTAGTCCCCACACCATTGAATAGTGTTCTTGGAGGTTGTTAAACATTTTGAGACAAATCCTCCTTTTGTCATCAATGATTATAAAACTCCATGTTTCTGTCTTTATTGTAGTTTCCTTATCTTTAACGGCTAGCTAAGCATCTTAGAGGGTTGTGGTACCTTTTTCGGGTTATGTAAATGGGTATGAGCATTAGTACTTTTATTTCATGAAATCAATGTTTTCTATTTACTTTCATCTTTTGTTAAACGGAAAAGGACCAAAAATACCCCTGAACTATTTGAAAAGGTTTAAAAATACCCTTCATTCACCTATTGGGTTAAAAATACCCCTCCATCCACCTTTTTGGTCCACAATTACCCNAGATATATTTTTTGAGAATGACAACTTAAGATGGGAAAGATTTAACTTGGAATAGATTAATTATTTGCATTCACACACTTTAGATTCGAGAGAAGCTAAGTGTGAAATCTATTGAATGAGTCAAGAAACCTTTGAAAGTAATTTAGACATCATTGAATAATGAGACTGCATCATTAAATTAGCAAAAACACATACTCCTTGCTATTACCTTCATTAGGGAACACCAATCCTAGTCCCTTACCCAATTGTTATAAAAAATCTCTGATTAATCGCGTGTTAATTAATAGTCAATAAATAAATGAAACTTGAAATTATAGTCTTAAACTCTAACCCTTTTACCCACTATTATAGAAATATTAGACTTTATGTTGGGTTATACACTATAAAAGTAAATCGTTCATCGTCTTATTCCCTATGGGATTCGACTGCAACCTAATTGAGTTATATGTTTAATAACGACCACTTATACCATTTTTAATGTGTAATTTGGGTGTATCAAGGAACAAACGCATTATCCTCCAAATTCCAAATTGTGCGCCAGCTGTCCCTTGGGGATTTCTCTGTTATTTAGAAAGAACACTTGTGATCTTTAATGTATTTTTAAGGAAAATAATGATTTCGATGTCATCAGCTCTACCCATTGGCATAAACATTTTCAATTCGGGAATGAAACCTGATTTCTCTAAACAGCTAAGCAACAATTGTATGCATATAATAAAGGATAATACATATATATGTATAATATAATCTTTTATATAGCCACTAAAAGAGAGAGCAGGAAGCTCCACGTCAGTTCACAGCAATACAAATTAAAACCCCATCCAGCTTCTGTTCTTGCTTGATTGTAACAAATACTACCCAGGTAGCATAGTAACTAATATTGTCAGATTCCTGAAAACGAAACACTAAAAAGTATCTCAACTATAATAAGCCAATAATGTTACTTTCTCTCTCCGCTAGTCTATAATTTTCATAAATTAATGTATGATATCTAATGTGTATTGAACACCTTTTACACTACTGACCTATCTGTAAATAAAAAAATTTAAGACTTTGGTGATCAAGTCAAACATATTGAAATCTGTTAGAAAGTTCGAAACTAGGACAACTAAAGTAAAGTAACAAATCTCAAACTTTTCTAATTGTCGCCAACAAGTACATTGATTCAACAAAATGCTCCCCAACTTTGTTGACAATGATAAGATCATATTATTATCCCACCATCCCGTGTAGCAACATTCTTTCCCTGTCTTCTCCATTTTCTCAAGACATTGTCAACCTAGTTGACAACTCAAAATAAATAGTTATTCTTGTTTCTATAGACACTAAAGAGCCCAAAACCTATTCTAAGATCTGAGGTTGTAAATTGCTCTAAGGCTTAACTTTAAGACGATAGAAAGAGCCACAAATGTTATATAGGATAATAAAAATGCTTTATTTACAAACACCCAAAAGTGTGACTTAGTGATCAATGAAGTGGGAGAACCATTAGGTCTCAAGTTCAAATCCTAGCAAAGACAAAAAAAAACACTAGGTGATTTCTTCTCATTTGTTCTAGCCTTGGAGGACAAAATTACCTCGCACTTGGTGTTGATGGGTGGTGGCAGTATCTTCAAATCTCAACAAAGACCCAAAAACAAAAAAGGGTGGTTGGCTAAATATGCCACTCTTGCATGTGCGATGAGAGTTGTATGACTATCAAGGCATGGCCAACATCCTTTATCCAAAAATAAAAAAGACAACAAAACACTAGGTGATTTCTTCTCATCTGTCATCGCCTCGGTGGACACAGCTACCCACTACTTGATGTTGATGGGAGGTGGCAGTATCACGTGGAATTAGTCGAGGTGCACGCAAGCTAGCCCAGGACAGAGTTATCTACTACTTGTTGAAGGTGACAGTATCACGTGAAATTAGTCGAGGTGCACGCAAGCTAGCCCAAACACCACGGTTATTAAAAAAAATGCTTTATTTACACTTGAAAATTCCAAAGTACATTCATAAGCCAATAAGTCACTACTAAAAGCAGAAAATAAATACAAAAATCAGGACTTCATTTAATTATGTTAGAGTTGTTGAATAATGCAACCCGCATAACAATTCAAGAAAATCTCCCATCAACAACTTCCTTTATATGACGATAAACAACCAGAAATATCAGGAATTTAAGTTCCCTAATAGAATTAAACAACAAATTAACTTTTCAATCAATGTTATTGCAAACAAATATTTCAACATTCAGAAACTGTATATTAAGCTAACCTTGAACATCTTGAAGCTCCACTTCAACATTGACAAGTTCCTCTAAGAGTTCTTCGGTTCTTCCCATTTTACTAGAGACGAAGAAACCCAGAAAATGCCTTTGGGTTTATAGTGTTCGTTCGGCTTCTGCAAAGAGAATGTAAAAAAAATAAAAATATTTTTGAAGAACTCAAAGAGGTTGATGGGCTTGGGCGATATATGTGAGGTTCAAACGGGACAAGTGCACAAAATAACCTAATTTAGGATCGCTATTTATGGCATAGCCAAAGTTTGTAAATATTTTGAAAGTTTAGCCACTTTTTTTGAAAAAATGACACCAAAGTTACAAATTTCAGACGTATGAATTATTAGTTAGGTAATAAAATATCTTAATTTAAGTATATGGCTTATGCAATGAAATTTTAGATGTTTTTATTTAAAGTTTATTTTTTGGCAATTTTAAATTTAATATTTATTCATTTTACTCATGATATCTGAATGTAATTTATTTCACTTGTGGATGTGAAATTTGATTATTTGTTCATTTCACTCATGGTGCATCATTTATTCATCCACGGTGCCTTAATTTATTCCATTTTGAAAATTAATTTATTCATCCATTTCATATCATTTACCTAGTGTCTCATTTCATTTCACTTATGGCACCTCATCTAATTCATCCATGATAATTGAGCGTAATGTGTTCCTTTTCAGTTTGAAAATAGCTTAAACTAAGGAAAAACTATTTTATTAGATATACATCTATATCATATAAACTAATTTTACATGTGCTTTTCAGTAATTACGTATTTTATCATTAATTAAGAATTTTCTACCATATATTAAGGAAGATTATACACCTTAATACACACATTTTTGCTATCAGATACATTAAACTAGGGAGACATGCGAGTGAGATAGGGAAGAAGGTGAACGAGATGGGGAAGAAGATAGAAGTGACTAAGTCTAATTCCACACCTTTGTGTCTAAAGTTCAAATTTTAGACTTTAAAAAATGGGAAAACTACACTCTGAGGTCACTCGCTCAAAATATTAGCCCTACTTCACACAAAATGTCCAATTTAACTCACGTGGAGAATTTAATATCACATGTTTGTCTCAAACCCTGAGAGCTCATTTCGTACGAGGCATAAAGAATAATAATTTTATATATATTACAATTTTATACATAATATTTATAAGCTATATTTTTTTTTTTGTATAATATATGTTTAGTATCGTATAAATATCTTAAATAAACATTTTGTTTATACTCTTTCTTACAAACATTCTCTTGCTAGCTGAAAAAGTTATAAATCATTTTTTTTTTAAAATCACAATGAATTTTTTTCAACCTAAAAAAGGATCATTTGCACTGAAATGAGATTGTTGTATTTTTTTGGGAAGGTGAAATTGTTTGGATGGTAAATTATATTGGGCAACAATGATAAACGAAAACGAATGAGCTGGGGTTGGATCTTTTTCTTTTTAACAAATAAAAAAAATAAAAATGGCTACCGTTTGTAATTAAAATTAGTGTGGTTAAATGATATTTTGAGTGTCAATGGCTATTTATGTAATTGCCCCTTTAAAATTTAACTTTAATGCGAAGAATGAAGATTGAAGTTAGGTAGGGTTTAGTTCCTAACTTTAATGCGAAGATCTCAATAGTTTTCAACCTCAATCTCATAAATTATGAGTGTGAATTTAATTTTAAAACGGATAAATATTAAAGGAAAAGCTAGACAAAACATTCATTGAATCAAAATTCTTTTACCTAACATAACTCAATTATATCGTGTATTATACTCATATATTACACAAAGTACCATTCGGCCCACTTTATTGTGTTATTGTCGTCTACGTGCATCCTTTCATAAAAATTACTGAAATACACGTCTTATGTTTTCCTTATTTCCAATGTTCTCTTCTATTTCTAAAAATCTCTAAAATCCCTTATTTCTTTAATGTATCCGCCAGTATTTAATATATCCAAACTACATATTATGTATTTGAGCTAGTTTTTAAAGTATCCAAACTACATATTATGTATCCGGTTTATGTTATAATGTATCTGAAATACTCTTTAATGTATCCGAGGTACATATTATGTATCCGGTTTGTGTTACTTTTTAAGGGATTAATGTAATTACAAACTAAAGAGGGAAAGATTGTAATTTCATATTAAAATGTGATTCCTAAAATTTACCCTTTTGATTATTATCTGAATTATGAGCTTCAATATTCATAACTCGTGTTCACTTATTTTCAGCTTTCAATGCTTGCAGTAATAGTAAATTTATAAACCAATTTTTAGAAATAAGTATTTTATAGGGGAAAAAAATAATGTTCATTTGTTTTATAAAAAAAATTAAAATTAATTTGAAGCATATGAATTTTTTTATATATATTTCATTTAGTGGTAAAAAGAAATACAAATCACCAGGTGAAGATTAGATAAACAAACATGTCTTAATAACGAATTTTGTTTTGACATAATGTTATTTAGATACTGATAGTTTAATTTGAACTAATTTTATAATTAAAAGTAGGGAAAAGGGTAGGATATACACCCTTCAACTTTGCGATTTAGAGCTGATATAATCCTCTTTATAAAAGTGGCTCACATATACCTCTACTTGTAACATAAATGACCCAAATCACAAATTGAAAATGGTATAAGTAAAATATAAATATTTTAATTGATATACTCAATAAGATTAAAAAGAAACTTGACTATTTTCCAAATGTATATATTGCTTGTAACATACTACATAATCCTTGTCTTAATTGCATTTTCGGAAAGAACTTTTCAAAATTAGAACTCAAAAAATTTACCTAATATCAATAATATACTATAAATTATCAATTGAAAAATCGGTTATAAAAAGGTTATTAATAACCATCCATCTAAAAAAGTTTTAAAATAAATAAACTTCATGAAGATGAAAATATTTAAGACCTCTTTATGTGTAATAATTGAGTGGGTTCATTAACATTAGATATAAAAATCATAATCTTTTATGTTGGGCTGCAATTTGCATGCTCCATAGGAACAAGCAAATTCATTTCTCTAATTAATTTCAGTAGAAGCAATAATTGGCAGAATCATTAAACATTCACAATTGGTTGTTCTTTCATTTCCAATTTCCAAATTTTAAAATTTGACTTGCTTATGTGGAGCACTTGAGTGAACAATAGAGCAAAAGAATCGAAACAATTAATATGAGCTTATATCTAAATTTTGAGATTGTTTAGAAGAAATTTGTGTTGGATGCTCATTGAAATCCTTTGAAGAGCTTCGAAACTCAAATTTTAAGATTTGACTTGCCGGAAATATGAACTATTTTGAGTAAACAATATGTTAAAAGAATTGAAACATTGAGAGACCTAAAATTTGAGACTGTTTAGAAGAAATTTGAGCTAGTCGGGATTGAAAAAGAAAATTAACTTATGAGGAAGATGAACTACGTTCAATATACAATAACAATCTTTATGAATATCTCTCTCTCTATATATATATGATACATAGTTATACATCATACATACAGTTACTCAATATTCATATAATATATGTACATTATATTATATGTACATATAAACATTTTTGTTGAATTATGTTTGTTTTGCTTGTTACTTAAATTTTACTGTATCGATCATTTAAATCAATCATTAGGTAATGATGAAAAGTTATTTTGCGTAACAATCGATTTGGTATGATCATGTTATTACCTTAATCTTTTCTTTTCATATTCTCTTTACTCATTATTTAATAATCTTATTTAATTTCTTGTTGGCCTGCCTTTTTCATAATAGTTTTATCTCGTATCCTACTTTTCTCGTAGTTTTTTCATTCAAATTAATGATGTATGATATTATGTAATAACAGAGAACGACATGATCTTTTCAAACCTTAAATTCATTAAAACAATACAATACAATACAACATAACACAACACAGTATGATACATTATAAAACAATAAGTATTAACCATTCAAACAAAGTGGTGGCATCACTGTCTCATTTATGAATTACGCGTGACACTTTCTAATTATAACAAAATTATTATTAGGGGCGTACAAAATCGACTGAAAACCAAATAAAACTGCAAGTTGAGTCATATCAGAAAAAAAAATTTGACTAATGATTTGGATTGACTTGGTTTGGTATTGGGAAAAAAAATCCGATTATACTTGGATTGATTTGGTTTTAACTAAAAACAATCAACCCGAGATCAAACCAACCCGATATTATATATATATATATATATATAATTTTAAAATTTTATTTTACACATAAATGTATTTACTTTGATGTAATTTCTAAATATTACTTATACATTTTCATAATATTTTATCTTTTGACATATTTTTCAAGTTTTTTGAGACTTATAATTTTGAATGGTTAAATAAAGGTTAGAGTACATAGATATTAGTAACTTTAATAAAGCTCAATTCAAAATCAAATCAATACTAACGCCAACAAAATAAATAAATTCAACAGTACGAGTAACAATAATATAATGTTGAATATTTATTTTTTAGTTTTACATTGATTTAGACATTTAAAATACATAACCTAATTTTAGTTTTTCTTTAATGTTTAATCATGCAATTAATACTTATTAGACTTGTCTTAGCATGATTTAGTACTTTTAAATTATGATCATTTTCATTATGACTTATCAATTTGCCGTATTTATTTTATACGATTTCATTATTAATTTTTATTGAATATTTTAATGTCATCACTCATCTCATATTTTGTGTTATTTTTCTCAAGAAACACCTTAGATAGTTGTATTTTGGTTGGACTAAAGAAATATTTGGAGCACAATTTAATTATATGTTTGTATGAATATTTTACCAGAAAAATCCAAAAACCCAAAAAAATCAAGGTTTATTAGTTTGATTTGATTTAAAAATTTAAAAATTCGACACAAATGGTTTGGTTTGATATTTGAAAAGCCTGAACCAAACCGAAAAAATTCGAGGTTGAAAAATCCAAAAAAAACTTGAGTTTTATTAATTTAATTTATAAATTAAAAAATTTGACACAAATAATTTGATTTGATATTTGAAAAATCTAAACCAACCCGATCATATACACCCCTAATTATATATATATATATATAAATAAGTTATTATATATCTGGACCACATAAATGATAATAAGTACAGAAATGATAATAAGATTATTAATACTATAGGACTAAATTTGCAACAGTTCTGCAAGATTCAAGTCATTAGGATATGGAATGTGAAACTAAAACAGTATTAGGTAGTTATATTTTGATTGGTGAAGTTGAAAATATTTTTGATGTATGTCACTGCAAAGTAACATCCTCAAAATTCAGGTAATCAATCCAAAGTAAGTTCCGTATGTCTAATTTCATGCATGGCATTGATCAATCATCACTTGTATATGAGGTTAATGGAGTTCTAGCAAGACCTACTAATCTATCTATATTACCTTAAAAGCATGAACTCCTATTTTGAATGTTAAATTACTATAATATCTCTAATTTAGGTTGTGACTTTTTCGATGAGTTGTGACTTTTTCAATAAGTTGTGACTTTTTTCAAAGGGTTGTGATTTTTCGATGAATTGTGACTTTTCTAAAGAGTTATGACTTTTTCAATAAGTTGTGACTTTTCCAAAGGGTTGTGACTTCTCGAAAAGGTCATGACTTTATAGATAAGACAGAAAAAACATTTGTTCATACTACCCTTTGTTGACTATAAATAGAGGGACTTCTTCTCATTTTTCAACCACAATTTTTTTAATCTTCTACTCTTCTTCTTGCATTTTATTTTTTTTTATGTGATTTATTGTCGTTGAGTGAGTTGGAAGTTTAGAGGAATATGAGGTACCACTATTTTGATAAAGTCCTAATAGGGTATATTTCATAACCTCGAGTATTTGAGGAAAATAAATTTGATGATTTAATAATTATTTTTTTGCTTAATATATACATTAGTATGTAATGTTCCAATATATGAAGTTAACATGATGTAGTTTAAATTCATTTGTTTATGTCAACAATTTCTCTTGAGATGTAGATATATGCTTATGAATATCTTTTTCAAAATTTAGAGAATTGTCACAATTTATTTTTGATGCTCAAGACAAAAGAATGACTTTATTTATCAATGCTACTTATGTAATTTGAACTCTTATGAAGTTTGCTTCAAAATAGTTATTACTATATAAACATTATCCTTTTGTTTTACTTATGTACTATTTCTTAATATTTCAGTATTTTAGACGAAGAAAAATTTATATGACTTGTAATAACGCTAGTTGATGTTTGTATTAGTTTAATTTTTATTATTTATTTAAGGGAAAAAGGACAAATATATCCCCGAACTATCATAAATGGTATGTCAATACCCTCCGTTATACTTTAAGGTTGTATATGCCGTTACCGTCATTCTTTTGGGTTGTATATATCCTTGAATCTAACGGATAGACACGNTGTCCAGATTATTTCATTACTTTATTGCTTTGTTCAGTTATATGTTATTTCAGCTTTACTCTATCCTACATGCTCAGTACCTTTCAAGTACTGACGCATACATGCGCTACATCTTCTCGTGATGTAGGTTCAAGTTCTCAGCATCCAGATCACGCTTAGATCGATTCCCGATCTTCCGTTCAGCAGCATCAGTGGTGAGTCCTCATTCTTCGAGGACTAGTGACATGTTTATCTTTATCGCTTTTAGTCTTTAGTTTCAGTTTTGCTAGATCTAGTTGGGGCATGTCCTAAGATTTCTGGTCAGTTTAGAGGCTTATTTCAGACATAGTTAGATTCAGCTTAGTATTTTGAGTTTGATATTTCTTTTGTATTAAACTCTCAAATTTGATATATTCAGTTATAGTATATGGGTATTCCCCATCTTTTCAGATTTATTTATGAATTAACTTCCGCATCAGTTTATTATCTTTAGTATACTCATGATCATTCCAACAGGGTTAGCTTGGGATCACTTGTGATCCTAGGTCCCGTGTCCGCGTCTCGGGGGTAACTCGGGGCGTGACATCTTCCTTCAAATCCAACTAGACATGAACCAATCTTATCATACTGCAAGTAAACTCTTCGTACAAAAATAACTTGTTAGAACCTAGTGGATATTTCTCCATTTCTCCGACCAGGCTCCTCCAATGGAGACGATGCGGGGCCAACCTCTGGCTCAGCAAAATCAACCCTTGACCCTCCAGATAAAGAAACTCAAAACCCAAAGCATGCCAAAACCCTTTATTTGAATGCCTTCAATGGAGCTCAATCCCCTTTCTTCAAATCAAACTATCATAATCATCAAATTTAACATTAACTTGGATCACAAGCTTTAACTCCTAACCTACCTACCATAATCACTATCACCATCCCTTTCTTTAAATTTACCATTTCTTTTTTTTTCTTCGACCATCTCCAATAGCTTCATAGACCAACAAAAAAGAAAATCCAAAAGCTTTAGGAAACGAAAAGCTAGGATTTCAAAAATTGAATATTGGGGTAAAAGATTATGTGCCACAATTGAAGCCGAAGATTAAAAAATAACAAGCTTGAATCAAGTTTCTATAGCTTCAAATACAAAGTTATACAAAAATTATGAGAATAACTGGAATGCCTTTTATATTTCAAAATTATATTGCAAATTATTGAGGCTACATATTGTTGAATAACATGTGTATGATATTTTCTTGGGAAAATAGTCTGAAAAATACTCCAACTTTGGCCGAAATTGTTGTTACGATACCAAACTTTAGGGAGGGCCTTTTATCCCCATGCACTATTTAATAGTGTATTTTAAAGGTATATTTGTGCCCATGTGGACTCATTACTATTTAAAATGGTGAAATATTTTTGATGTCCACGTAGGCACATATATAACTTTAAAATACACTATTAAATAGTACAGGGGGTAAAAGGTCCTTTCCAAAGTTTGGTATCGTAGTAACAATTTCGGCCAAAGTTAGAGTATTTTTCAGACCTTTTTCCCTATTTTCTTCATCTTACCGTTTATAATCACTGATTTAATTTTTTTAAAAAAATTCATCTGCTACATTCTGAAATGACAACGGAGAGGAAGGTTGAATATATGGTGGTGGATGGTGAAGGAGTGTGGGAAGGAGAGAGAAGGAAGAAGAAATAAAAAAATAACAACATAAAAATTTAAGCTTTTTACGCACTTAAAATGTGTACAATACATCTACTATGGCTAGTCAGCAAAAAGTGTCAAAATGACGCAATGAAACCTGACATGAGGTATCTAAATATGATCAAAGCCCAGTTGAGGTGTCTAAGTGACAAATGGAGTTAACTTAAGGTGGCCACCGATAGGTTCCGCCATTAATCAATGAAGTGAGTTGAGAGTCATGAGCTCTCAAGTTCAAATCCTAGTCGAGGCTGATACCTATGATGTTAGCGAGTAACGAGTACTTTATGGAATCATTCGAGATGCACACAAACTTGGCCTGGATTCCACAATTACACAAAAGGACTACGTACATGTAAAATTTGGAATTTCAATCTAGTCAACCTATTTGTGCAACAAACAATAATCTCATCTAATCTATAATGAACATCACTAGATAATCAATATCTAGTAAGACTTTAACACAATTTTAGTTAATCACTTTTCAATTAGTTTTTCTCAAATTAGGATGAGGATACTTACCAGATAAATACACGTAAAAATCTACTTTGAGATCTCATACTTAAGTTGCTCAGACTCGAGTATCGGTGTTTGATACGGGTGTGGATCTAGTGGTCAGATCTCACATGATCCAATTTTAAGATTCTTGAGAGTAGATCCAGGTATGGATACAGGTGTAGGGATTCAACTAAAAATAATTTCAATATCTAAAAGTAAAGTTATATGTAAAAATTATGAGACATTATGTGGAAAAATTACAAGGTATTTCAGGGAGAAAATATTGATCAAGAGGAAAATCATCATAAGTGATATAAGGAAAAGGACTAACAAAGAAATTTTTAGAACAAGGTACTACATTTTCTTCAATATCACCTTAGCTTTTGTTTTCATTATAGAAATAATTGTACCATTGATTTTGGTCAAAGTATCAAAAATCGATCGACCAACTCCGATATGGATCCTATGCCCATGTTGTGTCGACACAAGTGTGGCATTTTCCAAGAAACATAGTATCATATGTCTCATTTGATTCATCACCACTCGCGGCTTCTCTTTCTCTGTCACCTCCAGTGTCGCGGTCAGTGTAGTTAAAGGCACGCTAAAGCCTTGAAGTAAGGCTTAAAATATATTGAGCGATTTTTTCTTGCTGAATGTGCACCTCAATTTCGTCATCAATGTTATGATTTCTAAGGCATACTTTGCCGAGACTCTTTTGAAGAGACAACACTAAACAATTGATATTTCACTTTGTAATATTATTTTTTTCAAAATATTTGTTCATATATTTTTCATTCATCCTTATAACAATTGTTTTTTGGACTAAAATTGGTCGACTAAATCCGATATAGATCCCATGCTCACATTGTGTTGATTGAAACCTCTACTTTTGCCGGCATGACAAGTACGGACCAGCAACAATGAGTCAATTGAATGATCAAGGCATCAGTTGCTTCCACCTGTTGGTTTCTTCAACAGGAAGAAGTGTGCATTCCTGCTACTAGAGAACCCATAGAGGTTTTGGAGGAGAGGCAACACGTGTTGTGGGCGGAACAAGAACAACTAATTGTTCATGGAGCACTCAGCCGCTTGGAAAACTAGATAAATTCCAAAAAATGTAGTTAAGTCTGTCATCCAATAGTAATTGAACCTACAAATTCGCCAATTATGAGTTGGATGCTTTAACCATTCAGCCATGGATGCAAAATGACTCAGCGAGTGAAATAGGTTTTGGTTATTCCTTCTCGAGCTTTTATTTCTTCCGTTAGAAGGAGATTCAAGAAAAAATGGACACCAGATTTGATGTTTCAAAGAAGTAGGTGGTAGTTCACCACCGAAGTGTAGTTGATGTTTACAAACCTCCAACCCTGAGAGACTCTACAATCATTGTGTGAATATGAGTAACAAACTCATTTTTATTCAGTCATAGATTGGTCCAAAGAACGAGAGTCGGCTTCCAACATTAAGTCGGTTGGGAGTTTATGCAAGCATTTAATGGCTAGTATTAACATTAGGCTTCGGTCAAGTATGGGATTGGGTTGAGATGAGGGTCCCAATCTGAAATACTTAGTCTGGTCTGAGCAAGACTAACATATTTGACAGCAAGAGCTGACCTACGAGTAAAAGTCTTGGAAGAGTGAGCGCAATGAAGGGCATTTCAACATCGAAAGTGAAAAAACCGAGAAACATAGTCTCATACTGTCTCATTGGATTCCTCACCATCGACTAGTTCTCTTTCTGTGCCACCTCCAATGTCATTGCCACTGCGTAGATAGTGTTGTAAAAGGCACTCTTAAAGCACACTTGAGCCTTGAAGTGAGGCTCAAAATATGTTGAGCACTTCACCTCGATCAATGTGCGCTTCAGTGTTGTCATCAATGTTCTAACTTCTAAGGCATACTTTTCCTTTCAATGAGACTCTTTTGAAGATGTGACATTAAATAATTGATATTTCACTTTATAATATATTTTTTTTCAAAATATTTGTTCATATATTTGTCATTCATGCTTATAATTGTTGATTTTGGTCTAAACATATATATTTGTATTTTTTTTCTCCCTTTGTGCCTTTTTTCATTAAAGAACATGTTTTAATTGCGTTTTACACTTAAGGCTCCTCCGTGATTGTTCAACATCACAAGTAACGAGTAACTTTACACTGCCTTCTTATTTATGGGTTTGTTTATTTCATTGTTTTCTTATACTTTTACATGGGTTTAATGCACTTGAGCTAAGGGTCTTTTGGAAACATCTCTACCTCCACAAGGTAGTCACAAGGTTTGCATATATAGTACCCTCTTCAATCCCACTGTGGGATTTCACCGGGTATGTTGTTTTTGTGGTTGTTGTAGTGCTCTTTAAGAGTCTGGAATGGCAGAATGATAAATTATAGAAAGTTTACCGTTTGCATTTTCCAACTCAGAAATACATTCCTTAAGGAAATATGATTATTTTTCCAACTTCAAAATTGAGTTTTAGCATTTTAACTACATCTATTTAAGAAAAGTAATTAATAAATTCCTATTGTAGCTATTTAATTAAAGTAGCTAATAAGTACCTTAAAACCCAGATAGTGCAATCAGTCTATTCTCAATTTGGTCAAATTATTTAAATCAAATTTTCGTTATTTAATTATATGGTCCGATCGGGCATCTACATATGTAAGTTAAACACTCTCATTCTATGAAACCTACATTCGAAGGAAAGTGAATGCTCAGGGAAAACCATATTAGGAAAATAGAGCAAATGATTGAATAGAAGAAAATGGAGAACCTCGGATGTGGTTGGCACTCAAGAACCAATGTTGGCCCCAAGCGAACCCTTGGCTTGACTTACTTAGCGGAAGACTCTAAGCATTATTACAATGATAAAATACACTTACTCAATGGTTTAATAAAATAACTTAGAGTGTTTAAAAGTCAACATTCAACTTGGCCAAAATGACAACTCAAGTCTTGACATATGAAATGATAATGTAAAGGCAACTGAACTACTAACTGTCTATGAAGCCTCTAAAACAAAGAAGGATGTCGGGACAAGACCCCCGATCATCCTAACAATGAAATACTGAAAGCAAATGATAAAAAGATTCCTCCGGAATGCAAGGAGGCTCACCAACGAGGAGCTGGATGCTGATCCTGGTTACCTGCGTCTGCGTCATAAGACGATGCAGGCTAATTGGCATCAGTACATTGAATGTACGAGTATGTGAGTTGAAATGTTAAACACATTTAAGCTTGAAAAGTGTCTGGAAAGAACACTTACCTTGGCTTTACTTAACTCCTGAACAACTTAACTCAATATAAAGCAATAAAACACATGCAATATATATAAAGCTTGTAAAACAGTGGAAAACATCTTAGTTCGTTAAAGAAAATGCAATAACAAACTCAACTTTACTCATGTAATAAAGTAATATAGTTTCTGTGGGAGATTCTCTAACCGACAATCACCACTATGAGCCTAAGTGGTGATACATCGTCTTGCCCACGCTGCCAGAACTGTCCTATACTTTGCCATCATATAGAATGCCTTAACTAAGTGGATCCACTAGTCTATGCTAAAAGTATCTTAAAGAGTCATCTAAAAAATATGATCGTTTACTACCCATGATGACTACATGATTTGTGGAGACTTGAGTTAATATGAACTCGCATCCCATATCGGTTCTCAATACTACTCTCAAAATATACTTAGCTCATATGTTTTTAAAATAAACTTCTTTCTTTGGTTTGAGATAATTACTCAAAACTTAGCTTATAAGCTCTCTTGGAAATCGGTGTTTCCCTTTCTTGTTCAAATGTGAAAACATTTTAAACTCTTGGGAGTACTTAGTTCCTTTATAACTTTTGGAGAATGAACTCAACTCTTTACTTTTCGCTTAACTCGAAACTTAAGTCTTAAAACAAAGTTAAAACGTTTGTGAAAGACTTTTGAAAACTTCTCTTGACTTGCTTCTTAACTTCTAAACTTGACTCTTAACTTTTCTCGAATTGAATTATGGATTCAAGGATGGTGATTTGTGAAAGGGAAGATCTTATGATGTTTAGGAGTGTTTTTAGATAGCTAAACATGAGAAAATATAAAAAAATCACTGTCTGAAAGCAGGTTCGTGACGCGGAGATGTATTAAAATTTTTGGTCGCGAAAATACTTTTTGAGGCAGAACGATCCATGACCGCACCGCTCCGCGAAAGGATTTTTCCCAAATCTGGGGAGCAGGTCCGTGACGCGAAGCCAGTGCCCAAATTTGCCCGACTAATTTTCTTCTTTGTTTTCCAGCCCTAATTCACCCAAATTCCCTAATTCTTTTTAGATACAGCTACCCAGCAAATGCACCTAAGAACTTAACTCTAAACAACTCAATAATTTGACGTAATGACCTCAGAAACTTCTCAATCTAAACCCAATTCAAGAACGACATTAAATTCAAGAATAAATATCAAGAACATCAACTTTCTAACTCTTTTAGGATGAATTCACGCTGAAATAAACATGTTTGGCACGTGGGTGAACGAACCCAACGTTAAGAAAGCCTCACATACCTCGTTGGGATCTCCCCTTGACGAAATCCACAATCTTAGCTGCAAGAACTTGCCGATTTCCTTGTTTCTCCTTCTCTTTTCTCTTCTTCTTTTCTCTTCTCCAAAACCCTAACTCTTTTACCAAAAGCGTTAACTGACTAAGATCAGTTTAGACCCCAATTAATTACCCAAAAACGCAATAAAATAATTAGGTACGGAAAAGACCAGAATGCCCTTCTAAAATCCGGATTGGACATTTCCTTATTTGAACAACCCAACTTCCAATGAGAATATCTCACTCATACGAACTCGAAATCGTGCAAACTCTACGATGTTGGAAATATTATTCCACGATCTTTCCTACGATTTCTGGAATCACACTTAACTTATTCTGAGCCAGGATTTATGGTCGTTTGAAGTTGACAAAAAACTCAACGTAACATACTTAACAAATTTCCAATTTTTTTATATTCTTTCCAAAAATGGCTATTTCCAAATCTTTAACTTTTTCCTAGTTATTTTGATTTGCGAGATGTTACAATATCTTACCCTTGGGAACATTCATCTTCGAATGAGATTACTCTTAGTAGGCTAAGGATGTAACATCTATCATTCAGCTCAAACACCCAACAAGCAATGCGACATACAATATGCAATCTCATTAATTAAAGAGTACTAAGAAGAGAATTAGTACCTTGAACTAGAATTTCTCCGGTTTCAAAGTGATGTGGATAGCTCTTCTTCATATCTTCCTCAGCTTCCCAAGTAGCTTCCTCAAAAAATTGGTTCATCTAAAAGGACTTTGACTGATGCTACCTCTTTTGTTCTCAACCTGCGAACTTGGCAATCTAGAATCTAAACAAGAATCTCCTGATAAGACAAGCTATCATTGATCCCAATATCTTCAGTTGGTATAATCAATGAAGGATTGCCATGCACTTTTTCATCATAGAGATATGAAATACCGGATGGACCGCGACTAATTCCTGTGGTAGCTCTAAATCATAAGCTACATTACCAACCCTTTTCGATATTCTGTAAGGGCCAATATAACGGGAACTAAACTTCTCTTTCTTACCAACTCTTATAACACCCTTTATGGGTGAAACTTTCGAGTAAACCCAATCATCTACTTCAAACTCTAACTCCTTTATCCTAATATCAGTGTAGGATTTCTGACGACTCTGCGCCATTTTCAACCTCTCTTGAATAACCTTCACCTTCTCCATAGCTTGATGAACTAAATCTGGTCCTATCAACCCCGCTTCACGAACTTCAAACCATCCAATAGAAGATCTGCATCTTCTCCCATAAAGTGCTTCATAAAGAGCCATTTGGATGCTAGAGTGGTAACTATTATTGTAAGAAAACTCGATGAGAGGTAGGTGATCATCCCAATTACCTTTGAAATCAATCACTGATGAGTCCACAAATTGGACTCATTTAGGGATTTATTTTAATGGAAAGAGTGTCCTTGAATGCTTGTTTTACCTCAATACTTGATTAAAATGCTGAAGTTTCAGGTATTTGAAGTTTTAGTGGAAGCATAGACACTTGGGCGCAAAACGGAGCAAATAAGGATGAAAAGAACAAGAAATGGAATCCTGCGATTCACTGAGTTTAACTTGGTGAGTTGCTGAAACATCATGAGCCGCCCTTCGTTCCAGTACGCGATGCCTTGAAGGAAGTGGATCAAAAGGCTAGGAAAGGAAAAGTCGGCGGGTCGCCGATCAGTTCCACGAAATGCTGAAGTTTCAGGTATTTGAAGTTTTAGTGGAAGCATAGACACTTGGGCGCAAAACGGAGCAAATAGGGATGAAAAGAACAAGAAATGGAATCCTGCGATTCACTGAGTTTAACTTGGTGAGTTGCTGAAACATCATGAGCCGCCCTTCGTTCCAGTACGCGATGCCTTGAAGGAAGTGGATCAAAAGGCTAGGAAAGGAAAAGTCGGCGGGTCGCCGATCAGTTCCACGAAGCAGTACTGTACCGCCCAATGATCCAAAATGTGAGGATGCTAAAGGCAAGATACTGAAGGCGATGAGCTGACCAAAAGGCTGATCGCCGAGTTCATCGGCGATCTCGACTAATGTCACCGAACAATCCTCCGCACCACAATCTGTGAAAACTATAAATACTATTTAGAATTAGATTTTGGGAAGTGTGGGACAGGAGTGGAACATATTATTATTATTTTTTCACTTTAAAACATATTCTAGCTAATATTTTTCTCTCAAGTTTGGAGAGGGTTTTGTGGAGACTTGAAGAAATGAGTTCTTCTTCCCCAAGTTGGAAGTGGGTCTTTTCTATTCACTTTCCTTTGCTTAATTCAAGGTTTAATTTCTTATACCCAGTTGATTTCGTTATCATGTTAGGTATAATTTCTTATTTTTTGATGTGTGGCTAAAAACCTCCATTCTTGGGGTGTGATTTAGCAAATATGGGTTGATATTCTTGTTGGGTCTTGCGTGCTGATAGGTTATATGTATTTTAACGGTGATTTCACCTAGTGGTTGTGGTTTAATCTAAAGGGTTTGTAGTTGCAAATACAAAGCCACCCATGTGTTTTCGTCTTGCTCGAGAGGGAGGTCGTGAAACCAAAACCACTAGACTGATGGCCTAAAGAATGGGTTGACATAAGGTTCAGCCCGAGAGGGTGAGCCCTAGTCCTATATCCTAACACTTAGCTCAAGAGAGTGAGTGGGGTAAGGCGTAGGTTGGTCTTAATGCGACAAATGGGTGTCTGAGAGGAACACATTTGAAACGGGGTAAGTTGCTCGAGGGGGAACTTATTTCCATTTAAAGCTTAGCCTAGTCACTATTATTGTGCAAATCTCCGATAGAAAGCATGTACCCAACAATTTATCTCTACTTGTATTGCAGTCACATCCCAAGAACCTTTCCCCATACTTAATTTTCTTGTTTATTTTGTTGTTTTAGTACTTGTTACAAAACCCCTTTTTGGTATTTGACACTTTTGTGTCACCTCATTTTACATTTACAATTTCGTTTATCGCAAATGTCTTTAACTACGACTAACTTGAATGAAATTCGAATTGGTTATTAATTCTCAAAACCGCTCCCTTGGGACACGATCCCAACCCTCGATTGTGTTATTACATTATTGACGATCGTAGACACTCATATCATAGGATAGTGTCGTTGGTCACAATAAACATTAATCACGCAGGCCCTCAACATATCCTCCAAGGTCTGAATAGTGCGCTTTGCTTGTCATCAGTCTGAAGATGAAATACGGTACTTAAGTTCACCTTTGAACCCAAGCCGTTTTGGAATGACTTCCAAAACTGTGCAGTAAATTGCGTACCTCTGTTTGAAATAATCGAAACTGGCACCCCATGAAGTCTTACCACCTCCTGAATATACAAGTTAGCATAATCCTCTGCTGAATGGTAGTCTTTACCGGCAAAAAGTGGGTTGATTTTGTCATTCTATCAACAATCACCCAAATAGAATCATGTTGCCTGCGAGACCTTGGTAAACTTGTAATGAAGTCCATATTGATCATTTCCCACTTCCATTCTGGAAGTTCTATATTCTGAGCCAAACCATTGGGCCTTTGGTGCTCTACTTTAACTTATTGGCAATTCGGGCACTTAACAACAAATTTTGTAATGCCCTTCTTCATACTACTCAACCAATAAACTTCTTTTAAGTCACAATACATCTTTGTGGAACCGGATGAATGGAATATATGGAGCTATGAGTTTCCTCCATGATCCTCTCTTGGAGTTCATCCACCCTTGGTACACATAGTCTGCCTTGATACCTCAAAACACCATCTCCCTCTTGTTCAAAAACGAATACTTTTTGCTTATGAACATTTGCCTTCAATTTAAGCAAAATAGGATCTTGGTCTTGCTTTTCTTTCACTTCTGACACTAGCGAAGATTTACCCCCATTCATCACCACTACTCTTTCTTTTGTGAAATCCATCAGTCGGACTCATAAGTGTGTAAGTCTATGCACATCTTTCGCTAACTCACTCTTTTCTTCCTCAACATGGGAGATACTACCCATAGACAACCTGCTTAAAGCATCAGCAACAACATTAGCCTTACCTGGTTGATAAAGAATACTTATGTCATAATCCTCGAGTAATTCTAACCACCTCTTTTGTTTGAGATTACGCTCTTTCTGAGTAAACACATACTGAAGGATCTTGTGATCGATGCACATATCCACATGAACACCATAAAGATAATCGCGCCATATTTTCAACGTAAATACTACACCAACCAATTCTAAATTATGGGTTGGGTAGTTCTTCTGATGAACTTTCAACTGTCTGGAGGCATAAGCTAGAACCTTGTCATTCTACATTAATACGCAACCCAAACCAACTCTAGAAGCATCAAAATATACCACAAAACCTTGAGTACCTTCTGGTAAGGTCAAAACTGGGGCAGTAGTCAACCTCTTTTTCAATTCCTGAAAGCTTTTCTCAAAGGCTTCAGACCATTGAAACTTCACGGTTTTCTAAGTCAACTTGGTCAAAGGAGACAAAATAGACAAGAACCCCTCTACGAACCTTCTATAATAGCCAGCCAAACCCTAGAAACTCCTAATATCAGTTGGAGATATGGGTCTAGGCCAATTTTACACTGCCTCTATCTTTTGGGTATCAATTTTGATTCCATCATCGGAAACTATGTGTCCCAAGAACACCACAAACTCAAGCCAAAACTCACATTTAGAGAATTTAGCATATAACTCCTTATCTTTCAAAGCCTGAAGAACTATTCTGAGATGGCTAGCATCATCTCCTTCATTCCTCGAATAGATTACTATGTCATCAATGAAAAAGATAACAAACATTTCTAAATAAGGCTTGAATACTCTATTCGTAAGGTCCATGAACGCTGCAGGTGCATTAGTCAAACCGAACGACATGACCAAAAACTCACAATGATCGTAACGGGTCCTGAATGCTGTCTTTGGAATATCACATTCCCTTACTTTCAATCGATGGTAGCTAGATCTAAGGTTTATTTTTGAAAAACAAGAAGCACCCTGAAGCTGATCGAAAAGATCATCAATTCTCAGAAGAGGATACTTATTCTTGATAGTAACCTTGTTCAATTGGCAGTAATCTATACACATCCTAAGGGAACCATCTTTCTTTCTCACAAATAAGACCGAAGCGCCCCAAGGTGAGACACTTGGTCGAATGAAACCCTTATCAAGGAGATCTTTCAACTGTTTTTTAAGCTCTTTCAACTCTGATGGTGCCATTCTATATGGCAGAATAGAGATAGGACGAGTATCTGGAAGAATGTCTATACCAAAGTCTATTTGTCTCTCGGGAGGGACTCCGGGTAGATCATCTGGAAAGACTTCTGGATACTCTTTTACTATAGGAACTGACTTAATGGGAGGTATCTCAACACTAGAGTCATTAACTCGGACTAAGTGATAGACACACCCCTTGAAAACTAACTTTCTTTCCTTAAGGTACGAATGAAACAACCCTTAGGCACTACTGAACTACTTTTCCACTCTAAGACTGCCTCATTTGGAATTTGGAACACAACTCGAGTTCTACAATCAATGGAGGCATAAGATGCATGAAGCCACTTCATACCTAAAATGACGTCGAAATCCACCATGTCTAACTCAATTAAATCGGCCATGGTGTCTTTGTGATTGATGGAAATGACACAGTCACAATATATTCTCTCAGCTAGAATAGACTCCCTAACAGGTGTAGAAACACAAAAGGGTTCACAGAGTTTCTCAGTAAGAACATCAAACTTATTTGCAACATAAGGGGTTACAAAAGATAAACTTGCTCCTGGGTCTAGCAAAGCATAAACATCAAGAGTAAAGACTTTAATCATTCCAGTGACAACATCTGGAGAGTTCTCTTGTTCTTGGCAACTAGTGATCGTATAAAGACGGTTTATTCCTTTGCCTGTACCAGATGTGGCTCCTCTTGGTGCAGCCTTGTCTGGTGGAGCAACTGATGAAGATTGGGCTCTATTACCCTGATTTCCACTACTTTGCCGGTTCTTAAGACACTCTTTCATAAAGTGACCCTCTTACCCACACTTGAAACAACCTGACTAGCCATCACGACACTTACCTGGGTGGGTTCTACCACACTTAGCACATGCAGGAGCCCAGTTACCTCCTTATGCTACACTTCCCTGAGACTGTGCAGGTCTAGCTCTGAAGTACTGGGAATTCTGGCTATTATACTTACATTTTTTCTAGGTGCAGGTGCACTAGCAGATGATGGAGCAGACCCTTTTTGGTTTTGCATAATGGATGTACGGTTCACATTGCTTTTCTGCTCCCCAGACTCATTCCATGTCTTAGCATTCTTGTTTATAAACTCCTGCCTATCCCTCGGCTTCTCTTCCTCAACATGCTGCACATATAACATTAACCTCGATATATCCATGTCCCCAATTAGCATTGCTGCCCTGCCCTCTTTGCTTGATAGACGAGACAACCCAACAACAAATAGACTCATTTTACTCCTCATATACGCAACCATCTCCGGAGAATAACGGGATAGTTGGGTGAATTTCAACCCATACTCATGAACATTCAAGGAATCCTACTTAAGGGTAAGAAATTCTCGTACCTTAGCCTCTTTCAATACTCGGGGGAAGAAGTGCCCCAAGAAAGCCTCCTCAAAATATACCCAACTCACATGTGGTGCATCCTCAGCTCTACCGTCTTTCCAATGGTCAAACTAAGTCCTAGCAATATTCTTCAGTTGATATGCAGCTAGTTCAACTCTTTCAGTATTGGAAACATGCATAACCTCAAATACCTTCTTCGGTTCCTCGACAAAACTCTATGGGTCCTCAACAGTGCTTGAACCCGTGAAACTTGGAGGATTCATCCTCAGTTACTTCTTGTCTAGCTCCTCTCTGTTGCCTACCATGATTAGTCACATCTTGACTTAACATCCTAATTGCTTCCCTGAATTCAGTATTAGTGACTTCCCCTTGAGGTTGCACTTCAGGTACATTGGGTACCCCTTGGTCCTCAACATTTCGCCTAGCAGGATGGCCTATGACAGCTCTTTGTGGAGGCATGATTATATGAAAATACGCGCAAGCACGAATTAGAAGGAAACTGTTTAGAGATCAAACTCTAACACACGAAATGAGTGTGAAAGAAATGAGATAATTTTCCTAAGTGTCGCAGCCTCCCAAGTATAGATGTGGCGCGCTTCACATCGATAACCAGGACTCTACAGATACGACTTCATAGACTCCCTGGGACTCTTGAACTCTGTGCTCTGATACCAAGTTTGTCACTCCCCGAGCCTACGCCCCAGACGTGGCTGGCACTCGAGAACCATTGCTGGCCCCAAGCGAACCCTTAGCGTGGCTTACTTAATCAACGAAAGACTCTAAGCATTATTACAATGGCCAAATGCACTTACTCAATGGTTTAATAAAGTAACTTATAATGTTTAAAAGTCAATGTTCAACTTGGCCAAAATGGCAACTCAAGTCTTAATATATGCAATGATAATTTAAAGACAATTGAACTACTAATTGTCTATGAAGCCTCTAAAACAAAGAGGGATGTCGGGACAAGACCTCCGATTATCCTAACAATGAAATACTGAAAGCAAATGATAAGAAAAGTCCTCCGGAATACAAAAAGGCTCACCAACTGACTTTGAGAGCTCAACTGAATCAACGAGGCACTAGATGCTGATCCTGGTTACCGACATCTGCATCATAAGATGATGCAGGCCAATTGACATCAATACATTGAATGTACGAGTATGCGAGTTTGAATGTTAAACACATTTAAGCTTGAAAAGAATCTGGAAGGAACACTTACCTTGACTTTACTCAACTCTTAAACAACCTAACTCAATAAAAAGTAATAAAACACATGCAATATATATAAAGCTTTTAAAACAGTGGAAAACAACTTAGTTCGTTAAAAAAAACGCAATAACAAACTCAACTTTACTCATGTTGTAAAGTAATATAGTTTCTGTAGGAGATTCTCTAACCGATAACCACCACTATGAGCCTAAGTGGTGATACAACGTCTTGCCCACGCTGCCAGAACTGTCCTATACTTTGCCGTCATATAGAACGCCTTAACTAAGTGGATCCACTAGTCTATGCTAAAAACATCTTAAGGAGTCATCTAAAAAGTATGATCCTTTACTACCCATGATGGCTAAATAGTTTATGGAGACTTGAGTTAATATGAACTCGCATTCCCATATCGGTGCTCAATACTACTCCCAAAATATACTTAGCTCATATGTTTTTAAAACAAACTTCTTTCTTTGGTTTGAGATAATTACTCAAAACTTAGCTTAAAAGCTCTCTTGGAAATTGGTATTTCCATTTCTTGTTCAAATGTGAAAACATTTTAATCTCTTGGGAATACTTAGTTCCCTTATAACTTTTGGAGAAATGAACTCAACTCTTTACTCTTTGCTTAACTCAAAAAGTCTTAAAACAAAGATAAAACGTTTGTGAAAAGACTTTTGAAAACTTTGAAAACTTCTCTTGACTTACTTCTTATCTTCTAAACTTGAATTATGAATTCAAGGGTGGTGATTTGTGATAGGGAAGATCTTATGAGGTTTAGGAGTGTTTTTAGATAGCTAAACATGAGAAAAGATCAAAAAATCACTGTCTGAAAGCAGGTCCGCGACGCAGAGATGTATTAAAATTTTTGGTCGCGAAAATACTTTTTGAGGCAGAACGGTCCGTGACCGCTCCGTTCCACGAAAGGATTTTTCCCAAATCTTGGTAGCAGGTCCGCGACACGGAGCTAGTGCCCAAATTTGCCCGAAAATTTTCTTCTTCGTTTTCCAACCCTAATTCGCTTAAATTCGGTTTTTTTTTCGAAATTCTTTTTAGATACAACTACCCAGCAAATGCACCTAAGAACTTAACTCCAAACAACTCAATAATTTGACGTAATGACCTAAGAAACCTCTCAATCTCAACCCAATGCAAGATCGACATCAAATTCAAGAATAAATATCAAGAACATCAACTTTCGAACTCTTTTAGGACGAATTCACGCTGAAATAAACATGTGTGGCCCGTGGGAAAATGAACCCAATGTTATGAAAGCCTCACATACCTCGTAGGGATCTCCCCTTGTTAAAATCCACGATCTTAGCTTCAAGAACTTGATGATTTCCTAGATACTGAGGGGTTCACTGATAGATTCAAAGACTGGTGGAACAAATTAAATTTTGGGGGGAGACCTGACTATGTATTGGCTTGTAAAATGAAATCCCTTTAGAATAAACTTAAGGAATGAAACAGAGAAGTTCAAGGAAATTTAGGTTTACAGAGAAAGAAATTATTAGAAAAGATGGCAGATTGTGATTATCTCGTTACAACCAGGCCTTTATCAGAAGAAGGATCCACAAGGAAAGGTGAGGTGCTACTGGAATATGAGAATCTAATAAAAAAAGAATAAAATGCTTGGAGACAAATATCGAGAACCCTATGGTTGAAAGAGGGGGACAGAAACACCAAGTATTTCCACAGAATTGCAAATACCCACAAAAGGTATAATAACATTGATGAATTGGAGGTATAAGGTGAGATCACACAAGATACAAACAAAATTGAAAAAGAGGTAATTGATTTTTATCAGAGACTTTACACAGAAACGTCCCAATGGAGACCAACTAGCAATATCCCAACCTATCCAGTCATTTCATCAGAGAAGAAAGAAATTTTACAAAGGAACTTTGAAGAAGATGAAGTATTGAGATGTCTTAAGCTATGTGCAATGGATAAAGCCCCAGGACCTGACGGTTTCACCATGGGCTTTTAGATTAAATGTTGGGAGATTGTAAAACATGACATAATGAAGGCATTCCAAAACTTCCATGAAGCAAGAAGTGCTGGAAAGAAGCTTCAATGCTACTTTTATTGCTCTCATTCCCAAGAATAAAGGTGCCACTGAGTTGAGAGATCTCAGACCCATAGGCTAGATATGAAGCATCTATAAAATCTTCTCCAAAGTCCTAACAGAGAGATTGAAAGGGGTGATGGAAAAATTGGTGGATTCTCGTCAAATGGCATTTATTAAAGGTAGACAAATTATGGATGCAATCCTAGTTGCAAATTAAGTTGTAGGCTCAAGAATGAAACAGAAGATAGCAGGAATATTGTGTAAGCTTGAAATTGAAAAAGCTTATGACCATGTTAATTGGGGATATTTGTTGAATGTTCTGGAAAATATGGGATTTGGGCTGAAGTGGATAAAATTTTGTATATCTCAGTGAAATTCTCCGTTTTGATTAATGGTGCACCAACAAGATTCTTTGGATCTCAAAGGGGCCTCAGGCAGGGGGATTCTCTGTCCCGTTTCCTTTTTTTGCTAGTGATGGACGGACTTAACAACATGCTTAAAACAGCTAACACAAATGGCTGGTTGAGAGGTTTTGATGTGGCCAACGATGGAAAGGAAAGTTTAGAGGTGACTCATTTGCAATATGTAGATGACACACTCATCTTTTGTGGGGTAGAAGAAGAACAACTCAGATATCTGAGAGTAATATTAGTCTTGTTTGAAGGAATTTCTGGGTTGCATATTAATTGGAGAAATAGTTTTCTTTATCCCATTAATGAAGTACATAACATGGAGGCACTAAACATAATCCTAGGTGGACAAGTTGGGGCTTTCCAAACTACATACCTTGGGATGTGTTGGGTGCTAACTCAATGTCTAAAGAGATTTGGAGCAGTGTAATAGAAAGGTGTGAGAAGAAGCTGGCTAGATGGAAGGGGCAATACTTGTCTCTTGGAGGAAGAGTTACTCTAATTCACTCAGTCTTAAATGCTATGCCTACTTACATTATGTCTTTATTTCCCATTCTAGTAGGGGTTACAAATAGATTGGACAGAATCCGAAGGAAGTTCCTATGGCAGGGAAACAAAGACATGAAAGGTTATAATCTGGTAAAGTGGAATGATCTGATAATAGAAAAAAAGGTATGGGGGTTTGGGTATTAAAAATCTGCAGAATCATAGCAAGGCCCTCAGAATGAAATGGTTGTGGAAATATGCTAACGATGACATACATCAGTTATGGAGAAAAGTCATCAAAGCCAAGTATAAAAAAGAAAATAGGTGGAAGACAAATGAAGTATTTTCCCCATATGGAGTGAATTTGTGGAGATCTATAAGGGCCTTGTGGGATGATTTCAAGATCAAAACCAAGGTTAATGTTAGAAATGGGGAAAAAATAAGCTTCTGGGGAGATGACTGGCATGAGATGGGGATTCTGAGGAATATCTACCCAGATATCCACAACTTAATGTTAAATCAGCAAAGAACAATTGCAGGAATGTGGACACCTGATGGGTGGGAAATCAGTTTCAGAAGACAAGTAAATGACTGGGAAATCGCAAGAGTTGCAGATTTCCTTAACACTATTGGCCAGTTTAAAGGAACACAAGAAGGGGAAGATGAGCTTTGGTGGTAGGGTAGTGACAGAGGAACCTTCAGGGTAGGCAAAATAGACAGATGGTTGAATACTCACAATCAACAGAATGTCAACTGGCCGTAGAAAACTATATGGAAAATGAATATACCCTACAAGGTACCATGTTTTATTTGGCTCCTATTTAAGGAAGTTGTCCTTACACAAGACAATTTGATGAAAATGGGGATAATTTTATGTCCGAGATGTGTTTTTTGTGGAGAACAAGCAAAAACTGTTCGACATTTGTTCCTTCATTGCAATATCACATGTCAGCTTTAGAGGGTATTCATAAACCTTAAAAGTTTCTCCTGGTCTATGCCAGGAAAGGTTACAAAAGCCCTTCAAAGTTGGGAAGAAGTTAGGGTTCATGCAAGAAGCAGATGTAGATGGAGAATCATACTAGCCAACATATAGTGGACAATCTGGAAGGAGAGAATTCTAGGTGTTTTGAGAACATAGAAAATATTATAAAACATATCAAATTGAATTGTATCTTCATTCTATGTTTTTGGTGTAAGTAGATTCGGTTTAATGATTCTGTATCTATTATTGATGTGTTAGATTCATTATTGACATGGGATCATAGGATCTGGATTTACTTGTAAATATGGTCCTAGTACAGCCTATGTACTGATTTGTTTCTATCAATAGACACAAAGTTACCAGTTTCAAAAAAAAAACAAGGGGCAAATCAGAATTAGGTTCTAGAGAATTACCTTGTATATCAGTAAGATCTTGAGGAGTGGACTTTTGGTTCTGATGAGCGTCCTTAGTCTCTTTTTCTTGATTTCGGTTTCTTCTCATGTAAACTTGAAATTCCTTTGTTTGTTCCATATCCTTGTCATTAATTGTATCATGAAAAGGATCTACTGTCTCAGTTTCCTTATTTTCATTATATACGTTGGAATCTCTTACCTTATCAAGGTTGCTACTACCAAAAGTACTTTTTCCTGTATCTATCATAAAAGGTAGATCCTTATGTTTCTCGCAAGTGAAGTCACGAGAATCCTTACGATCCATTGAATCTTCACTATGTTTCTCCCCCTGAAGATGAGTTCCAAAAAATAATTGAGATTCAAAAAAGGTGACATCCATTGTGACAATAACCTTCCTAGTGTTCGGGTCATAACACTTGTATCCATTTTGACTAGGGGCATAGCCAACAAAAACACATTTTTTAGCACGTGGATCAAGTTTACTTCTATTATGATCATGAACATGAACAAATACACTACACCCAAAGACTCTCAAAGGTTGATCAGTGGTCAATCTAGAAGTAGGGAAGTATGTCTTGAACATACTAATAGGGGTTTTGAAACCTAGAACACAAGAAGGCATCCTATTAATAAGATAAGTGGATGTCAAAAGAGCTTCTCCCCAAAAGAAATTTAGGGACTCCACTTGTGAATATTAAGGCTTTAGTTACCTCCATAAGATGCCTATTTTTTCTCTCAGCTACTCCATTTTGTTGGGGTGTATTAGGACATGAACTTTGGTGCCCTATTCCCTTGGAAGTGAAAAAAATGCCTAGATGGTCATTAAAATACTCTCTCCCATTATTACTCCGAAATATTTGAATCTTCTCATGAAATTGTGTCTCGACCATAACATAAATAGCCTCAAACATATATTTTACTTCACTTTTGTCTTTCAATAAGTACACCCAAGTTAGTCTAGTGTGATCATCTATGAAATTTACAAACCACCTTTTTCCATTTTATAGTTGCTACCCTAGAAGGTCCCCAAACATCGCTATGGATTAACTTAAAGGGTTTTGTGGCATGGTACTTTTGGGAAGAAAAAGATGAATGTCTGTGTTTAGCCATTTCACAAAATTCACACTGGAAAAAGGATGTACTTTTATTCATAAACAACTGAGGTAACAAGAGTTTCAAATAATGAAAACTAGGAGGCCATAACATGACTTTATTATCAACTTGAACAGAGTTCAAACAAGCTAAACTAAGATTTACTGAACTGTCCCCGTTTTCAAGAAAATAGAGACCTTCAAACTCTCTAGCATTGACAATCATCCTCCCCGAGATCTTGTCTTGAAATACGCATGAAATAGAGTCAAAGATAGCACGACAATTAAGGTTTTGAGTCAATTTGGTGATGGACAAAAGATTATGAGACAGTTTTGGAACATGAAGGACATCGAAAGGGTCAAAAGAGGGGTTAGTTTGACTGTCCCTTTTCCAGCAATTGCTGAGAAGGAACCATCAACAATTTTGACTTTTTTATTTCCTGCTAAAGAAGTGTAGGTTGAGAAAAAATGGGAATTCCATGTCATGTGATCACTAGCCCCTGAATCTATGATCCAAGGACTTATACCAGTTGAATTTGTACTCACAAAAATGGATGGTACATTACCTGCTTGGAAAAACAAGTAGGAGTAGAAGAATCAAATTTATTGGTTTGGAGTTGAGGTTGGAGAACTTTGAGAAATTTGTGCAGCCGCTCTACTTGTTCCTCTGTGAAAGGTCGCCTTTCTAGAGAAGATAGTAGCCCTGGTTCTTTGCTAGTACACTGAAGGGCCTGACCATGGTTGTGTGCCATTTTTCTGTTCCAGCTAGGTAGTTTCCTATGGATATTCTAGCAAGTCTCACGAATGTGCCCATATTTTTTGCAAAAATCACACCACGGCTTCATTGTTGTCTATTGTCAAAATTGTTAATAGAACTCTCAGCTTCTATTGATGTCGTTGGCTTCTATTTCTTGGTAGTAGTACTCTTTTAGTTACAAGAATAATCTTGCTCTGATACCATGTAAGTTTTGGTACCAAAATTGTACAATCTTATTTATCCGTAGAGATACATATTTATAGTATAGAAAATTGAACTTACTAGTAATCAGACCCCTTGATTTTGGCAGATTTGAGAATCAAGGGATGATTTTATTGATCGAATATCCTAACCTATTCAATAGCATATCATATATAATTTTATAAGATCAATTTAAATCCTACAAAATCCTATCTGACCACACTTAGATATTTACAAGTCAATTTATGCACTCTCCAAAGAAAGAGCGCCAAGAAGCGGTCTACAGGAGAATTTGGTCTATATGGACTTGGACAAACCTCTCCTAATAAGCTAGCTTTTGAGGTTGAGTTAGGCTCAGGTGTCATATCTTTAACATGGTATCAGAGCCAGATCTATCCCAATTTGTTGTTCAGCAATAATGGCCCCCCATTTAGAAGTGTTCACGCTCCAGTTGAGGTCTGGACGTGTGGGGGAGTGTTAAAATGTCTCACATCGGTAGATGGATGAGAATTTGGTCTCCTTATATGGACTTGGAGAAACCTCCCCTCATGAGCTAACTTTTGGGGTTGAGTTAGACCCAAGTACCATATCTTAACAATCTCAAACCACAGAGTAAGTCATGTTTTTAAACATATGAGCTGGTTACATTTTCGGAGTAGTATTGAGCACCGATATGGGGACGAGTTCAAATAACTCAATGTCTCCATAAACCATGTAGCCAACGTGGGTAGAGAGAGTCATACTTTTTAGATGATTCCTTATTGCTTTTTAAGCATAGCTTAGTGGATTCACTTAGTTGAGGAGTTCTATACCCCGACAAAGTATAGGACAGTTCTGGCAGCGTGGGCGAGATGTTGTATCATCACATAACTCATAGTGATGATTGTCGGTTAGAGAATATCCAACAAAGTTACTTGTATATTCATATACAAAACTAAGTTATTATTGTGTCTTTTAATACACTGAGTTCTTATCTACATGTTTTAAAGCTTTTCTTTATATTGCATCTTTATTTTTGCTTTATATTGAGATGAGTTGAGTCGAGACGAGGTAAGTGTTTCTTTTAGTTCAAGTTCAAGCTTATGTCTTGTTTAAATTCCCTTTCACATGCTCGTACATTCCATGTACTGACGCCATTTGGCATGCATCTTTAATGATGCAGATACAGGTAACCAGGATCAGCACCAGTGCTTCATTGATCCAGCTGAGCTTCAAAGTGTTGGTGAGCCTCCTGGCTTTCGGAGGATCCATTTTATCATTGTTTGTCATTTCAGTTTGTTAGGATGATTGAGGGTCTTGTCCCGACATTCCTCATAGTATTAGAGGCATTATAGATAATTAGACATTATTAGTTCACAAGTCTTTTCATTTCCTTTCGTTTATGTTGAGACTTGAGTTCGCCACTTTGGCTAGTTGAATGTTCATTTCTAAAATATTCTAAGTTATCATTTGAGTTATAGTTACTTTTGAAAGTTCTTTTATTATGAGTAAGTCTTCCGCTAAGAGTTAAGTCAGGCCAAGGGTTTGCTTGGGGCCAACAATGGTTCTTGAGTGTCAGTCCTGCCCAGGGTGTAGGCTCGAGGCGTGACACTAGATCCGTAAATCTGTGTTGCAGCAACAGTAGACCATTCTCCAATATTAGTTTCTTGTATATATTAAACATCTGGCTTCTACTCCTTGACTAACACTATAATGGTGTCTTTTTTTTTCATAGTCCTTAAGCCCCCGCACATTCCAATTTATGATTTTCACTTTCATTCAGACAATGCTTTGAGTTTCCTACCATTCACGATTCTTTCTCCCTCATTGTGGACCCCTTTGTCATAGTTGACTGAGCAAATCAAATGTATACCTCGTCATTACCCTTTGTTTTATGATTTGTTCTGGTTCAGCTTTTTAGTCTTCACACCATTGAATAGTGTTCTTGGAGGTTGTTAAACCTTTTGAGCCAAATCCTCCTTTTGTTATCATTGATTATAAAACTCTATGTTTTTGTCTTTATTGTAGTTTCCTTATTTTTAACGGCTAGCTAAGCATCTTAGAGGGTTGTGGTACTTTTTTCGGGTTATGTAAATGGGTATGAGCAATAGTACTTTTATTTCATGAAATCAATGTTTTCTATTTACTTTCATCTTTTGTTAAATGGTTGCAAACATTAGATAGTGTCATATAATTTTTACGTTTGCTTGAAAAAGAAAGTTCGGATTTGGAAAAGTGCAAATGGCAAGGATTTGAGACGTTAAACCCTAATTAAATAAATTCAACCTAGAGATAGGAGATATATTTTTTGAGAATGACAACTTAAGATGGGAAAGATTTAACTTGGAACTGATATGGATCTGGTTGTGGGGCGTTGTAGGGTGAAATCGAATGTTTTCTTCCTACAACCTATGGTGCTGGTTCATTAAGAGAGAATCTCCAATCTCTTGAGTTTGAAGTACTCAAAGACTTAGTAATTTCTACATAACATTTCACTGAATTCTAATACATTAAATACAATACCGAAAACAAGGAAAATAACTGCCTAGTGCCTACTACAATTTATTGAGAAAGTGGAGGAATAACCTCCTTACTGCAACAACTGCTACACAGAAAATGAAAACATAAATATTTAAAAGTTGTAGTAATCTACTGCAAACAACTAAATAACTTATAAGCTAAAATAATCTACTTTCTAATTTAATCTCCCATGTGTAAACCGTTGGTAGACTAAAAGGGTTCTAACATTACTCCCCCCTTTCAAATCACGCCTGTCCTCAAGTGGGAAGTGTGGAAAACGTTGTTGCATAGAAGATACAGTTTCCCATGATGCCTCAGCTGGAGAAGTATGCTGCTAATGTATCAAGACTTCAGGTACATTACGAACAAGCCGATGTTCAAGCACAGTTATAGGATGGGGTGAGGGAGCTTCTGGCAAACTTGAAGGAAAAGTAGTAGCTACTGGAAAAAGGTCCTTCATGAAAAAGTTTCAATTTTGAGATGAAAACCTGGATGCAGATTTGTACTTGGTGGAAACTCTAATTTATAAGCCACATGCCCAATACACTGCTCAATTTTGTAAGGACCATAAAACTTGGGCAAAAATTTCTGGTGACGGCGAGTACCCACGGAAAGTTGTTTATATGGTTGTAGCTTTAATAGAACTCTATCCCTCACCTGAAACTCAACAGTCGATGTTTGGAATCAAAAGTAGCCTTTATTCTCTGTTGAGCATGCAATAAAATCTGTCTTAAGGACTGCAAAATTTGATCTCAAGTACGTAAGGCTATATCTACTGCATCTAGTTTGGAAATTCCAGGGGAATAAGGCAAAAGACGTGGCATAGGATGCCTATACACCACTTCAAAGGGTGTCGTTTTCAAGGAAGAATGAAAACTGATGTTGTATGAATATTCTGCCCAGGACAACCAGTCCATCCATTCGGTAGGATATGCAATGGTAAAACACCTCAAGTACATCTCCATAGTCCGGTTGACAACTTCAGTTTGGCTATCAGGTTGAGGATGATACGCTGAACTAAAACACAACTTGGTACCACTCAGGCGGAAGAGTTCTCTCCAAAAAGCACTTGTAAAAGTTACATCCCGATCACTAACCATGCTTACTGGTAAGCTATGTAATTTGAAAATATTGTCAAAGAAGAGTCGGACAATACTTACTGCACAGTATGGATGAGCAGTTGACAATAAGTGGCAATATTTAGAGAAACAGTCTACCACCACTAAGATTACATTTTTCCCACATGAAGTAGGTAAGCCTTCCACAAAATCCAATGAAATACCTGACCATATTTGCTCCGAAACTGATAAAGGCTGAAGAAGACTAGCAGGTTGCAAAGTTTCTGTTTTATGTTGCTGGTAAACAACACAAGCACGAACAAAGTTGCGAATATGATGCTTCATACTTGTCCAATGGAAATTCCTTGAAATTCGAAAAAGTGATTTTTGGTACCCCTCATGTCCCTGGTTATGCAAGGCAGTCATGACTGTCTGAATGGAAGGCGAATTTGATGACAAGAATGTTCGGTGTTTATACAGAAGCAACCCATTCTTGACTCTCCACTGATCTGATGCAGTACCATCATGGACAGTAGATATTAACTGCTGGACATCAGGAGAGTTTTGTTGTTCATTTCTTATGTCATAAAAAAGGCTCAATTAAGGCATGGAAATGGAAAGAAGCATAGCTTCATCATTATCTCGACGGGATAAGGCATCGGCGATCATGTTCAAACGACCAGCCTTATATTCAACTGAAAATGAGTAACCTAGAATCTTGGCCAACCAATGTTGTTGCGGAGGAGTTAGTGCCTTTTGTTCCAATAAAATCTTCAAACTATAGTGATCAGTACAAACTATGAAGTATAGCCCCCATAAATAAGAGCGTCAATGCCATATAACTTTCACTAGACCTATCAATTCTTTTTCATAAGCGGGCAATGACTGGTGTTTTCTTGCCAACACTTTGCTAAAAAGGTAATGGGTTGTTTATTCTGCAATAAAACAGCCCTAGTACCTAGATCTGAAGCATCACATTCAATAACGAAAAGTTGAGAAAAATCTGGAAGTGCCAATATAGGTGTTGGTGTCATAGCAACCTTGAGTTTTTCGAAAGCTTGTGTTGATTGATCTGTCCATATAAATGAATTCTTGTGGAGCATGGTTGTTAATGGTTCAGCTATGGATCCATAATTTTTCACAAACTTACGATAATATCCTATGAGGCCTAGGAAACCTCACAACCCTTTAAGAGTTGTAGGTTTGGACCATTCAGTCATGGCTGAAATTTTGCTAGAATCAGCAGAAACTCCATCAACAGTGATGAGGTGGCCCAAATAAGCAATTTCAGTTTGGCAAAATGAACACTTTGATTGCTTCAGAAAAATATGATGATCGGAGAGTAACTTGAAGACAAGTCGCAGATGATAAATATGTTCGACCCAAGTGCGACTATACACAAGAATATCATCAAAAAACATCAAAATAAATTTTCTCAAGTGAAGTTGAAATACCTCATTCATTAATGATTGAAAGGTAGATGGAGCGTTGGTTAAGCTAAAGGGCATAACCAAAAACTCAAAATGCCCATGGTGAGTACGAAAACCAGTTTTCTCCACATCATCCTCTTTCATCCGAATTTGATAATAACCTTGGCGTAAGTCTAATTTAGAGAAATATTTAGCCCCAAACAATTCCTCCAACAATTCTTCAATTACTGGAATAGGAAATTTATCTTTGATTGTTTTTGCATTCAACTCACAATAATCAATGCACATACGCCAAGAACCATCAGATTTAGGAACAAGAAGCACCAGGGAAGAGACTTGAGACTGACTTGGCCGAATTATCCCTTGCTTCAACATCTCTAAACATCGTTGTACAATTTCATCCTTTTGATTATGTGAATATCTATATTATCGAACCACAACTGGATTTGTCCCTCGTTCTGGAACAATTTTGTGGTCACAATCACGTTTAGCATGGAGTCCTACTGGTTCATGAAAGAGGCAAGCAAAATCTTTCAAAATGATTTGCAATTCTTCCTGATTATCTTTGTCAGCCAACATAACATGAGTTGTTGCTCCTTGAGTTGGATCAGGAGACTTAACACCTTGTAACTCCACCTGTTTTCCATTTTTGAAGAATGACATCCACATATCTGTAAAGTCCCACAATATGGGTCCTAAGGTCTTAAGCCAATTCACACCTAGAACCACATCAAATCCACTTAGATTGATGACATATAAATCAATATAGAAAGCATAATTACCAAACCATATTGGAACTCCTTCGCATTGTCTCGAACTTCTGACCCATTCTCCATTTGCCACCACTTCTCGTAGCCCTTCTTGCCTCTCAACTTGAAGATTGAATTGTGACACAATTTTAGAGTTCACAAAGTTATGAGTACTTCTAGAATCAACTAATGACGCCACTGGATTCCCTGCCAGTTGGCCTTGTAACTGCATATTTTGTGGAGCAGTGACACCAATGATGGCTTGCAAAGAAATTTCAGGTTGATCTATATTAGGATTTGTCTCCTATTCAAGAGATTCTTCCTCTTTGTCTATGGAATCATTCCAGAATAATTTCTTTCACTGATGGCCCCGAGTGAAGACTTCATCACAATTGAAGCAGAGACCCTTCAGTCTCCTTTCATCCATATCAGATCTAGTCAATTTCCTTACAAATCTAGGGCGTTGTGGAGGTGAGAAAGCTGTCATTTTGGATCTACAACCATCTAACAGTTGCGAACAAAAAGGTTGTCCCTTGCGTTCATAAAGCCTGGATAAACCCATCGTCGTAGCCAAATCTAGAGGATTATGCAACTCAACCTCAATTGTTATATAATCCACAAGACCACTAATATAAATTTCAATCTTTTGAGATTGTGTGAGTGTACCAGCCCGGGAAACTAACTACTCAAACTTTTCTTGGTAATCTGCCACGGACCCAATCTGGCGCAACTTAGCCAATTCTCCTAACTTTTGACTTCTAATTGGTGGCCCAAAACGAAGGCTAGAATAACGTTTGAACTCATCCTAAGACGGCTCAAGCATATCTGTCTCTAGTTGAAGAAATAAAAGTTGTGCATTCCCCTCCAAATGAAAAGAAGCAAGTTCAACTTTTTCTGCATCCGGAGTCTATAAGTGTCGAAAGAAGTGGTCACATCTGTTCAGCCATTCCAAAGGGTCCCATTAGCCAGTGAACCATGGAAGATCAAACTTTGTATACCTAAGAATGATGGAACTTCCTCCCGCATTTGATTTTGACCATTCTCCTACTCCACTTATACCCTTCCAACCCCGATTCTAACTGGTATGTTCAGTTGATTCAGAATCAAACTTTGAATTCGCTAGATTGTTTGTGAGTGCATCTAAGCAAGCATTTATTGCTTCTTGTCTCGCTATATTGGCTGCACGTTCTTCTTGAAACAAGTTCACCAATTATACCAGTTGACGTTGAATTTGATCTCCCACAACACCCATCTCTGATACCAAGTTATTATGGTCCCATGATATAGATCTAGTTATGGGGTGTTGTAGTGTGAAATCAAATATTTTCTTCCTACCACCTATGGTGTTGGTTCGTTAAGAGAGAACCTGCAATCTCTTGAGTTTGAAGTACTCAAAGACTTAGTAATTTCTGCATAACATTTCATTGAATTCAATTACATTAAATACAACACTGAAAACAAGGAAAATAATTGTCTATTGCCTACTACAACTGCCTATTACAATTGAATGAGAAAGTGGAGGAATAACCTCCTTACTGCAACAACTGCTACATAGAAAATGAAAACATAAATACTTAAAAGCTGTAGTAATCTACTGCAAACAACTAAATAACTTCTAAGCTAGAATAATCTACTTTCTAATTTCCTTAAATCTCCTATGTGTAAACCATGGGTAGACTAAAGGGGTGCCAACAAAAGTTAAGTGTGAAATCTATTGTATGAGTCAAGAAAGTTTTAAAAGTAATTTAGACATCATTGAATAATGAGATTGCATCATTAAATTAGCAAAAACAAATACTCCTTGCCATAACCTTCATTAGAGAACACCAATTCTAGTCCCTTACGCAATTGTTATAAAAAATCTCTCTCTGATCCTAATTTGTTATAGTCCCCTGATATGGATTTGGTTATGGGGAGTTATAGTGTGAAATCAAATATTTTCTTCCTACCACCTATGGTGTTGGTTCGTTAATAGAGAACATGAAATCTCTTGAGTTTGAAGTACTCAAAGACTTAGTAATTTCTGCAAAACATTTCACTGAATTCAAATACATTAAATACAACACTGAAAATAAGGAAAATAATTGCCTACTGCCTACTACAACCGCCTACTATAATTGAATGAGAAAGTGGAGGAATGACCTCCTTACTTCAACAATTGCTACATAGAAAATGAAAACATAAATACTTAAAAGTTGTAGTAATCTACTTCAAACAACTAAATAACTTATAAGCTAAAATAATATACTTTCTAATTTCCTTAAATCTCCCATGTGTAAACCATTGGTAGACTAATGGGTGCTAACAAAAGCTAAGTGTAAAATATATTGAATGAGTCAAGAAACTTTTGAAAGTAATTTAGACATCATTGAATAATGAGATTGCATCATTAAATTAGCAAAAACACATACTCTTTGCCATTACCTTCTTTAGGGAACACCAATCCTAGTCTCTTACCCAATTATTATAAAAAATCTCTCTCTGATACCAAGTTGTTATGGTCCTCTAATATGGATGTAGTTATGGGCGTTGTAGTGTGAAATCGAATGTTTTTATCCTACCACCTATGGTGTTGGTTCGTTAAGAGACAACCTGCAATCTCTTGAGTTTGAAGTACTCAAAGACTTAGTAATTTCTGCATAACATTTAACTGAATTCAATTACCTTAAATACAACACTGACAAAAAGGAAAATAATTGTCTACTGCCTACTACAATTGAATGAGAAAGTAGAGGAATAACCTCCTTACTGCAACAACTGCTACACAGGAAATGAAAATATAAATACTTAAAAGTTGTAGTAATCTAGTGCAAACAACTAAATAGCTTATAAACTACAATAATCTACTTTTTAATTTTCTTAAATCTCCCATGTATAAACTGTTGGTAGACTAAAGGGGTGCTAACATAATCTTAGTGTGAAATCTATTGAATGACTCAAAAAACTTTTGAAAGTAATTTAGAAATCATTGAATAATGAGATTGCATCATTAAATTAGCAAAAACACATACTAATTGCCATTACCTACATTAGGGAACACCAATCCTAGGCCCTTACCCAATTGTTATAAAAAATATCTCTCTGATACCAAGTTGTTATGGTCCTTTGATATGAATCTGGTTATGGGCGTTGTAGTGTGAAATTGAATGTTTTCTTCCTATGATCTTATGGTGTTGGTTCGTTAAGAGAAAACCTACAATCTCTTGTGTTTGAAGTACTCAAAGACTTAGTAATTTGTGCATAACATTTCACTGAATTCAAATAAATTAAATACAACACTGAAAACAAGAAAAATAATTGCCTACTACCTACTACAATTGAATGAGAAAGTGGAGGAATTACCTCCTTACTGCAACAACTGCTACACAGAAAATGAAAACATAAATTTTTAAAAATTGTAGTAATATACTGCAAACAACTAAATAGCTTATACGCTAAAATAAACTACTTTCTAATTTCCCTAAATTTCCTATGTGTAAACCATTTTGTAGACTAACAAGGTGCTAACAGAAGCTAAGTGTGAAATCTATTGAATGAGTACTTTTGAAAGTAATTTAGACATCATTGAATAATGAGATTACATAATTAAATTAGCAAAAACACATACTCCTTGCCATTATGTTCATTTGGGAACACCAATACTAGCCTCTAACCCAATTATTATAAAAAATCGCTCTCTGATACCAAGTTGTTATGGTCCTATGATATGGATCTGGTTATGTGCGTTGTAGTGTGAAATCGAATATTTTCTTCCTATGACCTATGGTGTTGGTTCGTTAAGACAAAACCTGTAATTTCTTGAGTTTGAAGTACTAAGAGACTTAGTAATTTCTGCATAGCATTTCACTGAATTCAAATACATTAAATACAACACTGACAACAGGAAAAATAATTGTCTACTTCCTACTACAATTGAATGAGAAAGTGGAGGAATAACCTCCTTACTGCAACAATTGCTACACAAAAAATGAAAACATAAATACATAAAAGCTGTAGTAATCTACTGCAAACCACTAAATAAGTTATAAGCTAAAATAATCTAGTTTCTAATTTCGTTAAATCTCCTATCTGTAAACCGTTGGTTGACTAAAGGGGTGCAAAGAGAAACTAAGTGTGAAATTTATTGAATGAGTCAAGAAACTTATGAAAGTAATTTAGACATCATTGAATAATGAGATTGCATCATTAAATTAGCAAAAACACATACTCCTTTCCATTACGTTCATTAGGGAACACCAATCCTAGTCTCTTACCCAATTATTATAAAAAATCTCTCTCATACAAAGTTGTTATAGTCCCATGATATGGATCTGGTTATGGTACATTGTAGTGTTAAACCGAATGTTATCTTCCTACGACCTATGGTGTTGGTTCGGTAAAAGAGAACCTGCAATCTCTTGAGTTTGATGTACTCAAAGTCTTAGTAACTTCTGCAAAACATTTCAGTGAATTCAAATACATTAAATACAACGTTGAAAACAAGGAAAGTAATTGTCTATTGCCTACTACAACAACATACTACAATTTAATGAGAAAGTGGAGGAATAACCTTCTTACTACAACAACTGCTACACAAAAAATGAAAACATAAATACTTTAAAGAGGTAGTAATATATTGCAAACACCTAAATAACTTATAAGCTAAAATAATCTTCTTTCTAATTTCCTTAAATCTCTCATGTGTAAACCATTGGTAGACTAAAGGGGTGCTAACAGAAGCTAAGAGTGAAATCTATTGAATGAGTCAAGAAAATTTTGAAAGTAATTTAGACATCATTTGAATAGTGAGATTGCATTATTAAATTAGCAAAAACAAATACTCCTTGCGATTACCTTCATTAGGGAACACCAATCCTAGTCTCTTACCCAATTGTTATAAAAATATGTCTCTCTGATTCCAAGTTGTTATAGTCCCCTGATATAGATCTGGTTATGGGGAATTGTAGTGTGAAATCGAATGTATTCTTCCTACGATCTATGGTGTTCATTCATTAAGAGAGAACCTGCAATCTCTTGAGTTTGAAGTACTCAAAGACTTAGTAATTTCTGCATAATATTTCACTGAATTCAAATACATTAAAAACAATACTAAAAACAAGGAAAATAATTGCCTACTACAATTGAATGAGAAAGTGGAGGAATAACCTCCTTACTGCAACAACTGCTACACAAAAAATGAAAACATAAATACTTAAAAGCTGTAGTAAACTACTGCAAACAACTAAATAACTTATAAGCTAAAATAATCTACTTTCTAATTTTTTTAAATATCCCAAATGTAAACCGTTAGTAGACTAAAAGCGTGCAAACAGAAACTAAGTGTGAGATTTATTAAATGAGTCAGGAAACTTTTGAAAGTAATTTAGACATCGTTGAATAATGAGATTGCATATTTAAATTAGCAAAAACACATACTCATTGCCATTACCTTCGTTAGGGAACACCAATCCTAGTCTCTCACCCAATTGTTATAAAAAAAATCTCTCTTTGATACCAAGATGTTATGGTCCCTTGATATGAGTCTGGTTATGGGGTGCTGTAGTATGAAATCAAATGTTTTCTTCCTATGACCTATGATGTTGGTTCGTTATGAGAGAATCTGCAATCTCTTGAGTTTGAAGTACTCAAAGACTTAGTAATTTCTCCATAACATTTCACAGAATTCAAATATGTTAAATAAAACACTGAAAACAAGGAAAATAATTGCTTACTGCCTACGACAACTGCCTACTACAATTGAATGAGAAAGTGGAGGAATAACCTCTTACTGCAACAATTGCTATACAGAAAATGAAAACATAAATACTTAAAATTGTAGTAATCTACTGCAAACAACTAAATAACTTATAAGCTAAAATAATCTACTTTCTAATTTCCTAAAATCTCCCATGTGTAAATCATTGGTAGACTAAAGGGGTGCAAACAGAAGCTAAGTGTGAAATCTATTGAATGAATCAAGAAACTTTTGAAAGTAATTTAGACATCATTGAATAATGAGATTGCATCATTAAATTAGCAGAAATACATAGTCCTTGCCATTAACTTCATTAGGAAACACCAATCCTAGTCTCTTACCCAATTGTTATAAAAACTCTCTCTCTGATACCAAATTGTTATGGTCCCCTGATATGGATCTGCTTATAGGGCGATGTAGCGTGAAATCGAATGTTTTCTTTCTACGACATATGGTGTTGGTTCGTTAAAAGAGAACCTGCAATCTCTTGAGTTTGAAGTACTCAAAGACTAAGTAATTTCTACAAAACATTTCACTAAATTTAAATACATTAAATACAACACTAAAAACAAGGAAAATAATTGCCTACTGCCTACTACAACTGAATGAGAAAGTAGAGGAATAACCTCCTTACTGCAATAACTGATACATATAAAATTAAAACATAAATACTCAAAAGCTGTAGTAATCTACTGGAAACAACTAAATAATTATAAGAAAAAATAATCTACTTTCTAATTTCCTTAAATCTCTCATGTGTAAACTGTTGGTAGACTAAAGGGGTGCCAATAGAAGTTAAGTGTGAAATCAATTGAATGGGTCAAGAAACTTTTGAAAATAATTTAGACATCATTGAATAATGAGATTGCATCAATAAATTAGCAAAAATACATACTCCTTGACATTCCCTTCATTAGGGAATACCCATCCTAGTCTCTTACCCAATTGTTATAAAAAATCTCTCTCTGATACCAAGTTGTTATGGTCCCCTGATATGGATCTGCTTATGGGGAGTTGAAGTGTGAAATCGAATGTTTTCTTCCTACGACCTATGGTGTTAATTCGTTAAGAGAGAACCTGCAATCTCTTGAGTTTGAAGTACTCAAAGACTTAGTAATTTCTGCATAACATTTCACTGAATTCAAATACATTAAATACAACACTGAAAACAAATAAAATAATTGACTACTGCCTACTACAACTGAATGAAAAAGTGGAGGAATAACCTCTTTATTGCAACAACTGATACATAGAAATTGAAAACATAAATACTTAAAAGTTGTAGTAATCTACTGCAAACAACTAAATAAATATAAGCTAAAATAAACTTCTTTCTAATTTCCTTAAATCTGCCATGTGTAAACCATTGGTAGACTAAAGGGGTGCTAACATAAGGTAAGTGTGAAATATATTGAATGAGTCAAGAAACTTTTAAAAGTAATTTAGACATCATAGAATAATGAGATTGCATCATTAAATTAGCAAAAACACATACTCCTTGCCATTACCTTCATTAGGGAACACCAATCCTAGTCCCTTACCCAATTGTTATAAAAACATCTCTAATTAACCACACCACCTTTCAATGGTTTTAGATTCGAGTACTTGGTCTACCTCTCCAACTATGGTCTGAGAATAATATGAAAGAGATACGAGTAAATGTGGGGGATGGCTTGCAACAGAAGAAGAAACCACGATAAAAAACCATATGCGATGGGCTCGAATCAAATGGAATGCCCCATTGAAAATATTCCCAGGGAAGTTGAAATTCAAGATAGTAGTTTGATTTTTTCCATTCCAGTTTGGGTTGAAGCTCCGACAAGATTTCGCAGATCTGAAGTGGTTGACCTTGACAGCCAAGAAGTCCGACCTAGGCTAGAAAAGGAAAGGGATAAAACTGCTAACTCCATAAAGCAAATGTTGAATTCCCAGGGATTAGGGCAAAGGAGAGAGAGAAAGGATCTTGTGGATAATGATATGCATTTAAGGAATGTTATGGGGTCCAGTATCCATGTGAATAAAGTTGCTTATGCCATAAAGCAAATAATGACTTAATAGAGAATTGGGCTAAGGAGAGAGAGAAATGATCTTGTGGATATGATGGGACATGCATACGGGGGCCCACTACTGTAGGTCAAGTGAAACCTCAATCAAATTATTTGGGCCAGCCGACCCATTTAAATAAAAGCCCAACAAATTTTGTTGAACCTTTTATTAAAGATATTAACATTTGGCCAGGTAATACAGAAGCCCAAAATACTCTGTCAACATGCATAGAACAGAGTATGTGGAGTGAAATGTCAAGAAGATCTATTCAGATGAAGTCTCTGCAGCTGGACGATATAGAGAACCGTCGTTCAAAGTCGATTATGTCAGAAATAAGGGAGACAAGTGATAAAACTAAGGAAGGGGAGGTAAAGGGGAATTATCAACAATTAATTCCTCTTAGTAATTCGACACCTCTCAATTGTGATGCCTCTGAATGCAACAAAGAGGCTGAGGGGAAAACAAACCAATGGGTAAAGACAATATCCTCCAACTCAGCCAAGTGTTTGGAATGTCTTTTGATGGTTGTTATGGGGAAGCTTTGACTCTTCTGTTAAAAAATGATCAAAGAAGGGAAAAGGAAGGCTCCTTAGACTCGAGTGCTAGAGAACATAAGGTCAATCAGATAATTCCTAAAGAGCTCAAAAATTTGATCTTCAATGTGAAGTTCAAGGATGGAGAACTTAGGAGTGAATCTAGAAGCAAGGGGGGAAATTATGCCACCCAGTTATAATGAATTTAAAAATTCTATCATGGAATGTTAGGGGTTTAAACATGGAGAATAAAAGAAATTTGGTGAAAAGCAGAATACAACAGGAGGGGGTAGATATTATAGTTTTGATGGAGACAAAGTTAAATGGGACAGTGGGGGATTATATATAACAATTAGGGGGGATAGGTGGATGGGGGGAATATGGCTGGAAGCGATCGACAGCAAGGGTGAAGTTTTAGTTATGTGGGACAAAAGATCATGGAAAAAGGAGATGGTGGAATATGGGAACCAATCAATTGCTTGCAAATTATGTGGAGTTAATCAAGAACTAACTTGGTTTCTCACAGCAGTCTATGCATCTTGTGATAGAAATGAAAGGATGGAGTTGCGGGAAGAATTAGGAGCTATGAGGAGTCTGTGTGAAAGGCCCTAGGTAGTATGTGGGGATTTCAATATTACTAGTTTCCTTCCAAGAAAACCAACTGTATCAGGCTTTCTAGAGACATGATAGATCTGTCCAGCTGTATCAATGAATTGGAGCTGATTGACCCTCTTTTATTTGGTACACTTGGAGAGGAGGGGAAAACCATTGGAATGCCTCCAAGATTGATAGATTTTTATACTCGTTCCCATGGAATGAAGTGTTCCTTCAAATTAGGCAATGTACTCTGCCTAGCTTGGGGTCCGACCATAATCCCATTGTCTTAACATGTGGGAATAAGGCCTTCAAAAGATCTTATTTCAAGTTTGAAAAGTGGTGGCATAATGTAGAGGGTTTCAAAAGTAAAGTTCATGAATGGTGGAACTCCTTTGAAGTGTCCAGAAGATCGGACTACAAACTAGCTACCAAGTTGAGGTTGCTTAAAACCAAACTGAAGGGATGGAGCAGAGAGAATAGGGGGAACTGGAAGGCAAGGAAAGAGCAAATTTTGAGTCAGATAGGGGACATGGAAGTTACTCAAGAGTCTAGATCTCTTACTGATGATGAACAGATACTAAAGGTACACTTGGCCATGGAATACGAGAAGGTGGCAAANCGGACTACAAACTAGCTACCAAGTTGAGGCTGCTTAAAACCAAACTGAAGGGATGGAGCAGAGAGAATAGGGGGAACTGGAAGGCAAGGAAAGAGCAAATTTTGAGTCAGATAGGGGACATGGAAGTTACTCAAGAGTCTAGATCTCTTACTGATGATGAACAGATACTAAAGGTACACTTGGCCATGGAATACGAAGATGTGGCAAAAAATAAAGAAATTTTTTGAAGACAGAGGTCCAGAATTTAGTGGATCAAGAATGGCAATAAAAATATGAAGTATTTCCACAGAATGGCAACAGCTCACAAGAGAATCAACACCATTGAGTCATTAATGATTAATTGAGAGTTATCATCTAAGCCAGTGGAAATCAAGAACTCTATTGTGGATTTTTACCACCATTTGTACGAGGAGGTAGAAAACTAGAGACCCTCACTAAATATTCTTAACGTACAAAGAATAACAATGGAGGAGCAAAGTTGGTTATCTAAAGAATCCAGTGAAGATGAGGTGCTAGAAGGGATAAGATTGTGTGCTTGTGATAAAGCACTTGGGCCTGATGGTTACACCATGGCCTTCTTTCAAGCATTCTGGGAAATTATAAAGGAAGATCTGACGCAAACCTTCCAAAACTTTCACTATCACCAAAGTTTTGAGAAGAGTTTCAATGCTACCTTTGTGGCTCTAATTCCTAAGAATGTGGGGGTAAATGATCTAAGAGACTTCAAACCAATCAGTCTCATTACTGGGGTTTATAAAATAATTGCCAAAGTGTTGGCAGAAAGGCTGAAAAAGGTGATAGACAAACTAGTCAACAAAAATCAAATGGCTTTAATTAAAGGGGAACAAATAATGGATGTTGCTTTAATTGCTAGTGAATGTATTGATACTAGGATTAGAGGAGATGTGCCAGGGGTAATGTGCAAAATGGATATTGAAAAAGCCTATGACCATTTTAATTAGGACTTCCTGATCAACACTCTTAGACAAATGGGTTTAGGCCCTACATGGCTCAAGTGGATTGAGTTCTGTATAAAAACCACCAGGTTCTCCATTTTGGTTAATGGAGAACATGTAGGTTTGTTTTCTGCTGAAAGAGGTCTTAGACAAGGAGACCCTTTGTCCCCTTTCCTGTTTATCATTGCCATGGAAGGGTTGGACAGTTTGATGAGGAGAGCTTCTCTAAACAATTGGATTAGGGGTTTCAGAATAAAAAACAGGGTTAATGAGGTGATAGATATGACTCATTTATTGTATGCGGTTGACACAATAATTTTTGGTGAAGCAGAGCAGGAACAACTCTGTCACATCAGAATTATTCTGGTAATTTTTTAGGCAAGCTCTGGACTTAAGGTGAACTGGAGAAATAGTAGCATTTTTCCTATTAAAGAGGTCCAATAGATTCAAGCTTTGGCCAATATATTGAAGTGCAAGATAGAGAGGTTGCCTACAGTTTATCTAGGTCTGCCATTGGGTGCTAAGCTTAAAGCAGTTAACATACGGGATGGTGTACTAGAAAAATCAGAGAGGAGACTGGAACTTTGGAAATCCCAATATCTATCCTTGGGGGAAAAGTTACTTTGATTAATTCTGTTTTAGACTCTTTGCCAACATATGTGGTGTCACTTTTTCCCGTACCCGGCAAGGTAGTCAAAGCTATAGACTCATTGAGGAGAAACTTCCTTTAGCAAGGTAACAAGATTGAGAAGAGCTACAACTTAGTTAAATAGATGGCGGTTCAACAGAGCAAAAATTGTGAGGGTTTGGGAGTAAGAAACCTAAAGATACACAACAACAACTTACTTACCAAATGATTGTGGAGATACAATTTGGAAGATCAAGCTCTATGGAAGGAACTCATTCAACACAAGTATGGTCATGTAGATCAATAGTGTTCAGAGGAAGTGACAAACATATAGTGTGGGAGTATGGAGGACTATAAGAAACCTATGGTTGGCTTTCATAGACAATGTAAGTATAAAGGTTGGTCGAGGAAATAAGGATTTGTTTTGGAAGGAAGACTGGACTGGTCAAGGGTCCTTGGAAAATTTATTCCCTGGGTTGTTTTCAATTTGCCTGAATCTTGACAGCAAAATACAAGAGGTTTGGTCCCCACAAGGATGGAATTTAGTCTTTTGGAGATTTCTTAATGATTGGGAAACATAGTGGATATCGAATATACTAGCTTTGATTGGAGATTTTCCTGGCACAAATCTGGAAACAGATAAATTGCTATGGAGGCATCATACTGACGGTCAATTCTATGTGAACAGAATGTATAAAAGGGATCTAGCCACAATTGCGGGGAAGAAATCAGGGCCATGGAGTGCTATATGGAAAAGTGTAGCCCCTACTAAGGTGAAGTGTTTCACTTGGTTGGTAACTAGGAGAGCTTGCCTGACACATGATAAACTTCAAAAGAAGGGAAAAATTATTGCCTCAAGATGTTATCTTTGTAAAGAGGCTCTAGAAACCAGCAATCATCTATTTCTCCACTGCAAAGTAACAACACAAGTATGGGCTCTATTCACCAATATAAAAAGCCTAAATTGGATTATGCCAGAACATACAGCAGACCTACTAAGTTGTTGGGTCAAAAGGGGAGGTAGTAAGAGCCAGCGGAGGTGGTGGAGAACAGTACCTGCTTGTATCTGGTGGATTATTTGGAGGGAGAGAAATCAGAGAATTTTTGTAGGGAAAGAATGCACTATAGAGAAGATTAAGTGGAAAGTATTTACCACTTTAGGTTTTTGGTGTAAAGAAATGAACATAGAAGAAGAAATTCAACTAGTGGATTTCATAGGAGCTTTGTAAGTAGTCCTGTATTTTTTTGTTGATTTTTCTGTGTAACTAACACTTTTGGAGGTGGCCACCATAGCCCTTAATGCTGAGGAATACAATGTTACCAGTTTCACAAAAAAATAATAATTAATAGTCAATAAATAAATGAACTTGAAATTATAGTCTTAAACTCCAACCCTTTTACCCACTATTATAGAAATATTAGACTTTAAGTCGGGTTATATACTTAAAAAGTAAATTGTTCGTTCTAGTATTCCTTGTGGGATTCGACTGCAACCTAATTGAGTTATATGTTTAATAACGACCACTTATACCATTTTTAATGTGTAATTTGGGTGTATCAAGGGACAAACTCATTATCCTCCAAATTCCGAATTGTGCGCCAGCTGTCCCTTGGGAATTTCTCTGTTATTAAGAAAGAACACTTATGATCTTTAATGCATTTATAAGGGAAATAATGCTTTCGAAATCTCCTGTCATCAGCTCTACACATTGGCATAAACATTTTCAATTCGGGAATGAAACCTAATTTCTCTAAACAGCTAAGCAACAATTGTATGCATATAAATAAAGGATAATACATATATATGTATAATATAATCTTTTATATAGCCACTAAAAGAGAGAGCAGGACGGTCCACGTCAGTTCGTACAATTTATCAACATCTTCAGCTCCTGACTTCTGTAATCTAGCCAAACTCAACCAAAAAACACAACAGACATATCCACCAACTTATTGTTCCATAAAACAAGGAAAGTCACATCTTTTAACTGTATACATACATATCTTTTGAAGAGAAGAATTGTTCAATTTTTTTTGAGAAGTCTAGAGTTATTATTTGCACTGCAAAGGCCATATGTTACTAATCCAGTGATCACATGAGCAGTTTCTCATATAAGCCAGAAAAAAATCTCAAACTTTTCTGTTGACAAATTCAAATGTTATACATAAAATTATGCTGACTATCTGCCCCATTTTCACCTGAAGAACAGAACTTAGTGACTAGCAGATCCTTTAGAGTGGGAAAATGCAACACAGAAGATATTAAAGACATAGAACCAAAGAAATCAATTTTACCATGGGATGGATAAATCAGCTCTAGAAAGAATGTGCAAAAAATTTTGGTAAGAAAAGACTATTAATGATGGTATATATCCACCTGAAAAAAACAATATCTCGTGGAAAAAGGTAGGTGGTTGGATGTGGATGAGGAAGGAGAAGTTTTGGAGCTTATGTTCGTAACAAGTCATTGTACCGACAAGTTGGGTATTGACTTACATCACTTACATAGTGTCTCATTTCATTTCACTTATGGCACCTCATCTAACTCATCCATGATAATTGAGTGTAAAATAGCTTAAATTAAGGAAAAACTATTTTATCAAATATACATTCATATTATATATACTAATTTTATATAAATAAATATGTATTTTATTATTAATTAAGAGTTTTCTACCATATATCGAGGAAGATACACCTTAATATACGTATTTTTGCTATCAGATACATTAAACTAGGGAGGGAGGTGAGTGACATAGGAAAGAAGGCAAACGAGATGGGGAGGAAGATAGTAGTGACTTTAAAGTTCATACCTTTGTGTCTAATTTCATACTGTTGTGTGTTTGGTATTAAGGAACGAACTTCAGACAAAAAGGTATGAAATTAGACTTAGTCAAATTTACTTCTTTAGAATTAGACACACAACCCACAGGTATGAAATTAGACTTAGAAAGACTACATGAAATTAGACCATTTTAATTTACTTCAATAATTAATATCTTAATTTTGTGTTTATAGTTCAAATTTTAGACTTAAAAAAGGGGAAAACTAACCGTGAGGCCACTCGCTCAAAATATTAGCCCCACTTCATACAAGCTGTCCAATTTAACTTATGTGGAGAATTTAATATCACATGTTTGTCTCAAACCCTAACCAGTAACCAAACGGCCCCTAAGAGGTTATTTCGTACGAGGCATAAAGAATGATAATTTTATATATATTACAATTTTATACATAATGTCTATAAGTTGTATCTTTTTATGTATAATACATGTTTAGTACTCTCTCCGTCCCATTTAATGTCGAATTTGGAGATTCAAACAAGTCTAATTTTGACCGTAATTTTTGCATAGATCTTTTAAACATTTTGAATTATCAATTGTTGTGACTTATAATACTTTTTACGTAGTTTACAAATATATAAATTTCATTTAAAAAATATTGAAGATTTCATGCGCAAATTCCTAGTCAAACTTGAATTGTTTGACTCTCGAAAAATGAAAAGTGTCACATAAATTGGGACATAGGGAGTATCGTATAAATATCTTAAATAAACATTTTGTTTATATTCTTTCTTACAAACATACTCTTGCTAGCTGAAAAAGTTATAAATTATTTTATTTTTTAAAAATCACAATGATTTTTTTTCAAATCTAAAAAAGGATAATTTGCACTGAAATGAGATTGTTGTATTTTTTTTTGAGAAGGTGAAATTATATTGGGCAACAATGATAAACGAAAACGAATGAGCTAGGTCTGGATCTTTTTCTTTTTAACAAATATAAAAAAAAATGGTTACCATTTATAATTATAATTAAAATTAGTGTGGTTAAATGATATTTTGGGTGTCAAATGGTTATTTATGTAATTGTCCCTTTAAAATTTGAACTTTAATGTGAAGATTGAAGTTAGATAGGGTTTAGTTCCTAACTATAATGCGAAAATCTCAATAATTTTCACCTTCAATCTCACAAGTCACGAATGCAAATTTAATTCTAAAGCAGATAAATATTAAAGGAAAAGCTAGACAAAAGATTCATTGAATCAAAATTCTTTACCTAACAATTAACACGACTTCAATTATATCATGTACTATATATTTACACAAAATGACGCTTCAATATTCATGACTCATGTTTACTTATTTTCAGCTTTTAATGCTTGCCGTGCAAAAATTTTTTAAGTAATAGTAGATTTATAAATTATTATTTTTGAAAAAAGTATTTTATAGTAAAATATATAATATTTAATTTTTTTAATAAAAAGTTAGAATTGATTTGAACAATTCAAAGCATATGATTTTATTGTTTTGATATTATTTTAGTGGTAAAAAAAATACAAATCACAAGGTGAAGATCAGCTAAACAAATATATCTTAATCACAAATTTTTCATAATGTTACTTAGATATTGATAGTTTGAACTAATTTTATAATTAAAAGTAGGAAAAAGGGCAGGATATACCTTTCAACTTTGCGATTTAGAACTGATATAATCCTCTTTATAAAAGTGGTTCACATATACCTCTACTTGTAACATAAATTACCCAAATCACAAATCGAAAATGGTATAAGTAAAATATAAATATTTTAATTGATATACTCAACAAGATTTTTTTTTTTTAAAAAAAACTTTACTATTTTCCAAATTTATATATTTGCTTGTAACATAATACTAATAATCCTTGTATTACTTGCATTATCGGAAATAACTTTTCAAAATTAGTGTGAGGTCCATCCCATGTTTTTTACATTAGTCAATTTTTGATACTCAATTGCTACAAGCAATTGTTAAAAATGAATAGTGACAACAAATGTGAGTTGAAAATAAAAGATTTGGTGGTTGGCAAATTGGTAAGATTTGCAACCTACCTTTGAAATTTGTTATGTGTCATGAGTGACATAGGCATGGTTTTCTCCTTCTATAAATAGAGCATTCTTGCTCATTTGTAGAACACACCAAGTTAGAGAGAAAAAAATATTTTGAGAGCAAAGTGAGGAATTCCATAAACTATACAAGAAAAATAGAGTGTGATTGATATTTTAGTAAGGTGGAAATCAAAAGAGTGTTATTCCTTTTGAGTGTGTAGTAGTCACTTTGATTATTGTATTCGTGACTACCTAGTGTAAAATTCCTTACTATAGTGATATCAATTGCTCCTCTTGGCCCGTGGTTTTTTCCTTATTTAGAAGGGTTTCCACGTAAAATTCTTGGTGTCATTATTTTCCCATTTTATTTCATCACTTTGACCATATATATTTTTGTGCTAGTCCGCGTTTTTCCCAACAAACTGGTATCAGAGCCAAGGTTTTGTCTGAGTATGCTCTGTGGTTGCAGCACAATCTAAACTTTCACATCAGAAAATATTTACTTTGGTTTGCAATAACTATATTTTTGGGGGGAAACTATGGAAGCCAACACAAGTAGAATGGTTACTTTGAATGGTGTTAATTAGGGATGTTCACGGGTTGGTTTTGATCGGTTATTGGTCAAAATCAAAACCAAACCAACTTAATCGGTTTTAAAATTATCAAAACCAAACCAAACCAAATATAATATACATTTACCGGTTTGGTGGTTATTGGTTTTGGTTTGATTTGATTAGGTTATTCAGTTATTAACCATACACATAAATAAAAGAAACAATTCATTCAAAATGTGAAAAAAGTGACAACAATCCATTCAAAACAAAAAATAGTTAGAATGACTTAAATTACCGAACTTTCGATCACTGAATTTACTATCAATAAAACTTTAAAATTCACTATATTGGCCAAGAAGGAAGAGACAATAACATTTTCAGTCCCACAAAGAATTGTCATAGACACTCATATTACATGAAATCAATAAGATAAATGTTTTCGCCTTGGGCATTCTTGCTTTCAATAAGTAAAGTATAAAGAAATTTTATTGAAAACATATATAAGATCTTTAAAATTGTTTATAAAAACAATGCATTAAGTATGTATATTAATAAAATATATGTATATAATTCATCGGTTCGGTTCGGTTATTTCTTCAGTTTTTTCGAATAAAACCATAACCAAATCAAATACTACCGGTTTTCAAAAATCTAAAACCAAACCCAAATAAAATCAGTTTTATTTTACTGGTTTGGTTTGATTTTTCGGATTGGATCGGTTTTTATCCAAACCGTGAACACCCTAGTGTTAATTATGCCATTTGGAAGGGGAAAATGGAAGATTTGATTTATGTCAAGAATTTTTATCAACCAGTCTTTACCACTGTAAAGCCTGATAATAAAACAGATGAAGAGTGAAATATGTTGCATAGACAGGTTTGTGGATTTATTAGGCAATTGGTTGACGATAATGTGTTGAACCATATTTCTGGGGAGACACATGCTCGAACCCTATGGGAGCATCTTGAAAGTTTGTATGCTCGAAAAACTGGCAACAATAAATGTTATTAATAAAACAGATGTTGAGTTTAAAGTATCATGATGGTTCTCCGATGACAGAGCATCTGAATAATTTTCAGGGGATCATGAACCAATTATCTTCTATGGGCATCAAATTTGATGAAGAAATTCAAGGCTTGCTTCTACTTGGTTCCCTACCAGACTCTTTGGGAAACATTTAGAACTTCATTGTCAAATTCTACTCCGGATGATGTGATCTCAATGGATTTCTCCAAGAGTAGTGTCTTGAACGAAGAGATGAGAAGAAAATCTCAAAGTTCTTCATCGGATGTCCTAATAACTAGCTCAAGGGAGAGACACAAAACTCGTAGTTCTCAAAATAGAGAACAAAATAGGAGCAAATCCAGAGGTAGACTTAAGGATATTAAGTTCTATCATTGTAGCATGAAAGGGCACACAAAGAAGTTTTGCAGGAAGTTGAAGAGGAAGAACAAAAACAAAGAGGAAACTAAAGAAGATGGCAATGAAAATTGCCTAACCATCGTCACGACCGAAGATCTTGTTACCGTCTTTGATGTGAATATGATAAATATTACTTGTGATGAGTCAAGTTGGGTTATGGACACTGATGCCGCATCTCACGTAACATTAATAAAGGACTTTTTCTCTTTTTATACTCCTGGTGATTTTGGAACCTTGAGTATGGGTAATGAGACTGTTTCTAAAGTGGTTGGTATTGGTACAATTTGTTTGGAAACTAGTGTTGGAACTAAACTAGTTTTGAACAATGTGAAACATGCACCTGATGTTCGTCTGCACCTAATTTCTATTGGTGTTTTGGATGATGAAGGATATGTTAGTACCAACAGTGATGGAAAATGGAAACTCATTAAGGGTTCATTAGTTGTGGCTCGTGGTAACAAACGTCGCGGTCTATACTGGACTACGACTTCTACTTGTGTTGATATGGTTAATGCGGTTGAGAGCGATAACTCTTCAATGTTATGGCACAAGAGGATTAGCCACATCAACGAGAAATGACTTAATGTTCTAGCCAAGAAGAAATTATTATCAAATTTCCAAAGTGCGAAATTAGAAAAGTGTGAGCACTGTTTGGCTGGTAAACAAAATAGAGTTTCTTTTAATTCTAATCCTCTTTTGAGAAAGACAGAGTTGCTTGAGTTGGTGCACTCTGATTTATACAGTCCAATGAAGATAAGGACATTGGGTGGTGCACTCTACTTTGCCACTTTTATTAATGACTGCTCGAGAAAACATTGGGTTTATGTCTTGAAGACTAAAAACCAAGTGTTAGGTGTCTTTAAACAGTTTCAGGCTTCAGTTGAAAGAGAAACTGGAAAGAAACTGAAATATATTCGTACTGATAATGGTGGTGAATATTGTGGACCATTTGACGAATACTGCAAGCATCAAGGTATTAGACGCCAGAAGACTCCTCAGCTTAATGGTTTGGCTGAGAGGATGAACAGGACCTTAGATTTTTGCTTTCTGAAGCAAAGTTGCCGAACTCATTTTGGGGTGAGGTTTTATTGACCGCTGCACATGTTATTAATCTATCTCCTACTGTTGCTTTGCAAAGTGATGTACCAAATAGTGTTTTGTATGGAAATGATGCTTCCTATGACCATTTGAGAGTATTTGGTTGCAAAGCTTTTGTACATGTGCCGAAAGATGAGAGGTCAAAGTTAGATGCCAAGACAAGGCAGTGCATCTTCATTTGATATGGCCTTGATGAATTTAGTTAAAGGCTATATGATCCAATTAAGAAGAAACTTGTGAAAAGCCGTGATATTATTTTCATTGAGAATCAAACAATTGAAAATATTGACAAAGCGGAGAAGCTAGAATCTTCAAATTTTGATGACATAGTTAATCTAGATAAAGTTCCTCACACAAGTATGCATGATGTTGTTGGGCTTGATGTTCATTATGTCAACCATAATCATGTATCGAATCAACATGTTATGTTGATAATAACAATATATTGTTATTGATGATCCTTTTACTCATGAAGTTGTGGACGAATCCAATATTCTGCTTAGGAGGTCCACAAGACAACAGATTCCTTCCTCGCGTTATTCACCCAATGAGTATGTGTTACTCAGTGACGGGGGAGAACCTGAATGTTATGAAGAGGCCTTGGAAGCTAAGCACAAGGATCAGTGGATTAAAGTCATGCAAGATAAGATGACTTTGCATGAGAACCACACTCATGAGTTGGTAAAATTGCCTAAGGGCATGAGATCTTTGAAGAACAAGTGGGTGTTCAAAGTTAAAGTTGAGAACACAACTTGAAGCCCATGTACAAAGCTATATTGGTTGTTAAGGGATTTGGTCAAATGAAGGGTATTGAATTTGACGAAATATTTTCTTCTGTTGTGAAAATGTCCTCGATTCGTACAGTTCTAGGTTTGGCTGCTAGTCTTAATTTAGAGATTGAGCAGATGGATGTGAAGACGATTTTCCTTCACAGTGACCTAGAAGAAGAGATTTATATGGAACAACTTGAGGGCTTCAAAGTAGAATGTAAAGGAAATTTTGTGTGCAAACTCAGAAAGAGTCTTTATGGCATAAAGCAAGCTCCTAGACAGTGGTACAAGAAGTTTGAATATGTTATGGGGGAGCAAGGCTATAAGAAGACTTCATCAGATCATTGTGTATTTGTACAAAAAATTTATGACGAAGATTTTATCATCCTTTTGATGTATGTGGATAATATGTTAATTGTGGGCAAGAATACTTCCAAGATTGACGACTTGAAGAAATAGTTGCGTAAGTCTTTTGTTATGAAAGACTTGGGTTATGCCGAGTATATTTTGGGCATGAGAATTACTCATTTCAGAGATGAAAGAAAGATTTATTTGTCACAAAAGAAGTACATTGAACGTGTACTAGAGCGCTTCAATATGAAGAATGCTAAGCCTGTTAGTACACCTCTTGTTGGTCATATGAAATTGAGCAAGAAGATGTGTCCTACAGCTAGGGAGGAAAAAGAGAGCATGACCAAAGTTCCATATTCCTCCGTCGTCAAAAGTCTAATGTATGCAATGGTATGCACTAGACCTGATATTGCTCACGCAATTGGTGTTGTCAATAGATTTCTCGACAATCTGGGAAAAGAGCATTCGAAAGCTGTGAGTGGATACTCATGTGTCTTAAAGGAAGCTCAGATGAATGCTTCTGTTTTGGAGTATCAGATCCAATCTTGAAGGGCTATACAGATGTTGATATGACATGTGACCTTGATAACAGAAAATTCACCATTGGATATTTGTTTACTTTTTCAAGAGGAGCTATATCATGGCAGTCGAAGTTGCAGAAGTGTGTTGCACTATCTACAACTGAAACTGAGTATATTGCGGCTACTGAAGTCGACAAGGAGATGATATGGCTAAAATGATTTCTTCAAGAGCTTGGTTTGCATCAGACGGAGTATATTGTCTATTGTGACAGCCAAAGTGCAATAGACTTGAGGAAGAACTCCATGTACCATGCAAGGACAAAACACATCGACGTAAGATATCATTGGATTCGTGAGGAAGTGGAGAATGAATCATTTCACATCAAAAAGATCCACACAAGTGAAAATTCTGCAGATATACTAACCAAGACGATACTGAAAGACAAGTTCAAGTTATGCAAACAACTTGTGGGTATGATCTTAAAGATGGAGATACCTCCTTCTAGTGCATGGGACTGGAGGGGGAAATTTGTGAGGTTCATCCCATGTTTTTTACATTATTCAATTTTTGCTACTCAATTGCTACAAGCAATTGTTAAAAAGGAATAGTGATAACAAATGTGAGTTGAAAATAAAAGATATGGTGGTTGGCAAATTGGTAAGATTTGCAACCTACCTTTGAAATTTGTTACATTTGTCTATGTCACTTGTCATTAGTGACATAGACATGGTTTTCTCTTTCTATAAATAGAGCATTCTTGCTCATTTGTAGAACACACCAAGTTAGAGAGAAAAAAGCATTTTGAGAGAAAGTTGTCACACCCCGAGACTACCCTCGAGACGCAGACATGGGACGTAGGACCACAAGTGATCCTAAGCTAACCTTGCTGGCATGATCATGAGCATACTAAAGATAATAAACTGATGCGAAAGCAAAATCATAAATAAAAATGAAAAGATGGGGAATACCCATATACTATAACTGAGATAAATGAAAACTGATGAGTTTAATACAAAGAAGATATTAACTCAATACTAAGTTGAATCTAACTATGTCTGAAAATAGCCTCTAACTGACTTGAAATGCTGGGACAGGTCCTAGCTAAGTCTAGCAAAACTGAACTAAAGGACTAAAAATACTGAAAAGAAACTCATGACTATTGTCCTCGGAGAATGAGGACTCACCACTGATTCTGCTGACTGGAGATCGGGGACCGATCTAAGCGTAATCTGGATGCTGAAAACCTAAACCTACATCACGAGAAGATATAGCGCACAATATGCGTCAGTATTTGAAAGGTACTGAGCATGCATGATATAATACAGCTAAAATAACATATAAATGAACAAAACAAATAAGTAATGATATAATCTGAACATGATGTAGATACTGAATGCTGAGATAACTGAATGCAGTGATCAATTTATAACATGCTGAAACTGAATACTGGATATACTGATAAATAGTCAATGCAGTAGGATCTGACTGAACTGTGGGAGCTACTAATAACCAATAATAAAACCACATGAGCTAAATATGGAGTCCAATGTATACGCCCCATCGAGAGGACCCAATATACCCTGCCAGAGGTATAGAGGCATGTTGGCATGATTACTGAAACGATGCCCACAGAGGGGACTTACAACCTACGTGGCTAGTAGTTCTGGGACTATTTGGGTATGTTGAACCCTAGTCCAACTCGATATTATGCTACTCCCAATGGATTAAGTAATTAACACATTATGCTTGAATTTCTGTAAGTTACTGGATAGCTCGGACTGAACATGAAAACTGAAAATGTAACAATTAAATTGATATTGATGCATTAATAACTGAGGCATGTATAACTGAATAACTGAAATATCTGACTTAGCATGTGTAATTCAAGAACTAAAGAAATACATAGCTAGGGTTCTGGAATTTATGCAATAAACTGAATATTAACATACTAATTTGATTTGGATCATTCTAACAGCTAAGAACCCAATAATTCTAACATTCAAGAAATCCTAGGTCTATTCATAATAAGGGAATCAAGAAACTGACTGAAAGCTAGGGACCTAATGAATGAAAGGAACCCACTAGTGAAATCCCACATACCTGGTGACGAATTCCACGGAGAAATCTTTCGATTTCGGGGCTAGAGCTGATGGAACCTTGTTGCGTTCTTGAACTAGGATTGGTCGCCTCTTTCTCTTCTTACACTTCTAATTTTTCAAAGTTTTGATAAATGCTTTGACTTAGGTAAGCTCTAGTTGTGTTTCTAGGCTTAAATTGACTAAAACCTCATAATTTAGGGTCTAAACGACGTAGCTTAGGGGTTAAATGAAATAGGAAAAGACCAAAAGACCCTTGACTTAACTACTGTCGGAGTGATCGACGGATGGGACCTACAGGCCGTAGGTCAATCTATGGTCTGTAGATTGGGGTCATAGGTCAAATCTGCCCGACAGGGCTTCACTAAAATGAGCATAACTTTTTACTCGGAGGTTGGATTTTAGCAAACTCGGTGGCATTGGAAAGAAGATTCAATTATATATCATATCATAGGTCATGGGACACATAATTCCTTTTGTGCTAAGATTTATGACCATTTGAAATAGACCCAATCAACAATTTTCCTCTAAATGGCTATTGACCCTCACCTACGATCAGACCTACGGACCGTGGATCGAACAACGGTCCGTACTGGTCGGCCATCGTTTTGCGTTAGAGGCTGGGTAAAGGGGGCCTCGATCCACGGACCGTGGTCTGAGCCACGGACCGTGGTCTGAGCTACAGACCGTGGGTCTATCAGTGGGTTGAGACTTAGCTGATTTTCTGAGCTGGGTTTTTGGGAGGAGCTGCAGTGGTGAACCACGGACCCACATCACGGGTCGTAGGTCAGACTACTATCCGTAGGTTACACCTACAACTTCTAAAAATCTGCATTTTGGTCTATCTAGGATACGGGGTGTTACAAAAGTGAGGTATTCCATAGACTATACAAGAAAAATAGTCTATGAAGAAAAATAGAGTATGAGCGATATTTTAGTAAGGTGAAAATCAAAAGAGTGTTATTCCTTTGGAGTGTGTAGTAGTTACTTTGAGTATTGTATTCGTGACTACCCAGTGTAAAAAATTCCTTACTATAGTGATATAAGTTGCTCCTTTTGGCCCGTGGTTTTTCCCTTATTTAGAAGGTTTTTCACGTAAAATTCTTGGTGTCATTATTTTCCCATTTTATTTCTTCACTTTGACCATATATATTTTTGTGTTAGTCCGCGTTTTTTCCAACAATTAGAACTCACAAAATTTACCTAATATCAATAATATGTAAATTATCAATTGAAAAAATCGATTATAAAAAGGTTATTAATAACCATACATCTAAAAAAGTTTTTTAAAAAATAGACTTTACGAAGATGAAAATATTTAATGTAGTAGACTCATAGTGGGCTAATTCGTGAATTGAATCAAATGGGGCCTTTTCATTTTCCAAATTGGAACTTAATTAAACTTAAGACCTCTTTTATGTGTAATAATTGAGTGGGATCATTAATATTAGATATAAAAATTCATAATCTTTTATGTTGGGTTGCATGCTCCACAAGAACAAGCAAACTCATTTCTCCAATTAATTTCAGTAGAAGCATCTCTAATTAATTTCAGTAGAAGCAGTAATTGGCAGAATCATTAAACATTTACAATTGATTATTCTTTCATTTCCAATTTCCAAATTTAAAATTTGACTTGCTTACTTGAAGGCTTGATTAAACAATATAACAAAAGAATTGAAACATCAATATGAGCTTATATCTAAATTTTGAGACTGTTTAGAAGAAATTTATGTTGGATGCTCATTGAAATTCTTTGTTGAAGAGTTACGAAGTTCAAATTTTAAGATTTAACTTGCCGCAAATATGAACTATTTGGAGTGAACAATATATGTTAAAAGAATTGAAACATTGAGAGGGGCTCATACCTAAAATTTGGGATTGTTTAGAAGAGATATGAGCTAGTCGGAATTGAAAAAGAAAATTAACTTGTGAGGAAGATGAACAACGTATAAATATTGTATAACAATTTTTATGGATATATATACATTTATGATACATAGTTATATATTTATGATACATAGTTATACATCATACATACAGTTACTCAATATTTATATAATATATGTATGCTATATAATACATACATACAAACATTTTTGTTGAAATTATGTTTGTTTTGCTTGTTACTCAAATTTTACTGTACCACATTATTTTAATCGATTGTAGGTAATGATGAAAAATCATTTTGCGTATCAATCGATTTGGTATGATCGTGTCATTACCTTAATCTTTTCTTCTCATTTTCTCTTTACTCATTATTTAATGATCTTATTTAATTTCTTGTCGGCTTGCCTTTTTCATAATAATTTTATCTCGTATCCTACTTTTTTCGTAGATTTTTCATTCAAATTATTGATGTATGATATTATGTAATGACAAAGAACAATATAATCTTTTCAAACCTTTTATTCATTAAAACAATATAATACAATACAATACAATACAACATAATACTATATAATATAATATATTATAAAACAATACGTATTAACCATTCACACAAAGTGCGGCATCACTATCTCATTTATGAATTACGCGTGAGTCGTAACACTTTCAAATAGAGCGGCCATTGCATCAAGTCTTCGTACGTAAGATAGATCCGCCTCTAATTAAAACAAAGCTATTAATTATTATATATATAAAAAAAGAAACTATTATATATCTGGACCACATAAATTACCCATGTGAAAGGAAAAATTCTTTTGGCCAGAAAATTTGGTCAGAATGATTTTTTACCTATGTTATTTTATCTTTTTGAACATTTTTATCCTTTTAACTTTAATACATTTTAACTAAAGAATGGAAATAAAATCAGTTTATTTTAAAATAAAAAAGATATTATAATTTTTTTAAATTTCTGATCAAATTCTGACCAAATTTTCTGGTCATTTAGCATTAAAATAAATACATAAATGATAATAGGATTATTAATACGATAGGACTTTTGTTATAAATGTGGAATAGTTTTGAGACACGTGCAATGGAAATTGTTTTGTCAACAACTATCTTTAATATTTAGTACTTTGTATTAAATGGATTCCTAAATCAATGTTTTCGATATAAAAACAATATTAACTAATATTTACATTAATGATATCAATATTCAATATTATTAATATATTATATTTAACGCTATTTTTATACCCCTATTAAACTATCCGGCGCAAAACTATACAATGCATTAATATATATTTCCATGGTACTATATCATTATTGTAAGTAGGAAAGGTCCTTTTACTGTTTTACACCTTTTAGGTCATGTAAGTAGTTGTTGTAATTTAATTTCATTAAACATTAGCCCGACCTACCATTCCTACATCATTTTTCAAATAACTTTTGAAATGCTAATAGTCATTATAATTATATTAAGCACTTTATCTATTTTTTTATTTTTTTTAAAGAAAGTGTAAAGTTCATTCTGAACAAACAAAAGTAAACGAATGAAGTAATTATTGTTCTTAGAATATTTTTTAATTATTTTCTTTATTAAAAAAATAGATTTTTTTTTTTATAAATGTGGTATCAAGACAACTTATGCTCTGCAACTAATATAGTATATGATTGATTCTTAAAAGATATTAAAATAATTATTTAGGTGCTATATTGAGTTTTGGTCTCTTCCTATCTCAATTTAAATGACCCTTTGCAATAAAGTTTTTGTGGTTTCTTCAATTGTATTCAATCAAAAATAATTTGTGTCACCTCTGCCAAACACGTAGAAGATTTGAGTCACATCAAAAAATAATTGAAAATATTATTTATTCTCTTAATATTAAGTGAGGGGCAGTTTTTTTTTTCTTTTTGGGAGGGGGGGGGAGAGAGGGGAGAGAGATATTTAATAACCTTTAAAAAAATATTAATAAATTCCACCAAATTTTGTGCTTTTTAATTTATAACTGTATAACATAATTTTGTTCCCTATAGAAGCATGATAATTTGTAGGCCCTTAACATCAAGTTCCAATTATGAATCTACTTCTACACATAAAGTTAAATGGAAACAATTTACACAAAATAAAATGACCAGTTACAAATTAAATTAATAAAATAGCCATGAGCATTTAAGCTCTGTTCACAATAGTTGATGAAGTGTGTTGAATATTATGATTTTACATGTTTAAGTGTTGATGGAAATAAAAATAATATTAGGTGATCTAATTTTCTCTATTCAAGCTATGATGAATAAAGTTATGCTAGTGAAGATAACAATTTTTTTATGAAATTAATCAAAATACATTTTTAAAAAAAAAACTTAGAACACCACATTATATATATAAAAAAAAGTAGTCATACAAAGGTCTCATATATTTGGTATTATATATGGATATTTTATTTATGTCATAACATAAAAATCTGATTCAAAAGTATATGTGATGAATCATAAAGCAAATGAACAAACCATACAAAATAGGAAAAAAAAAGTAATAAAATTCTCTTGAATGGTTAAATAAATAAATAAAATAAAATATTTATTTTGAATATAGGGATCAAATAAAATGAAAAAAGAAAAAGAAAGAAGAAGCAAAATACAGCATTATTTTAAAGTAATAAGTTTGAATAACAGTTTTTAGAAATGTAGAGTTCTATGATATTAATTTTGAAAATTGGTACAACAAAGTTTATTTTTCAAATTACTCTTCCCTAAATTATTCTTCAGGAAAATAAAAGTGGTCCTAGAACTAGGTGTGGGCATAAATACCGGAAAACCGAAAAATCAAACCGAACTGAACTAATTCGGTTCTTCAGTCTTTCGGTTTGATGTCAATGTTATTTTTTCGGAAGTTCGATTCTTCGGTTCGGTGTTTGGTGCAACGGTCTCAAAACTTTGGTGCACCGAAGAATCGAACTTTTATTTTTTAAAAAATAAAAATATTTATATATATATATATATATATATGGGCATTCTCTTAACTAAAAATTAAAAATTCAACTAAAAATTAAATCATTCATGAACAAATCAATGTAACAACAAATGTACTATTCAATAGTTAACTTCAAATATTAATTTCCAAGAGAAATAGTTAACAACATATTTCTACCAATGTACATTATGTAAAGGAACCGTTTTCGTACTTGTTTTTCTCGAGAAATAGATGGAGGCACAATGTTCTTGATAAAGACAAATATAGTCTTTTAGTTAGCACAATAAGTGTTCCATGGTGAAATGTATCATTCCTTAACATAGTTTTAAATTTCTAACTATCTTACACTTTATCCTTATTTTATTTTTCATTCACACTGAAAAACCGATTTAAAAACACCGAATTAAACCGAACCGAACCAAATTAGTTTGGTTTAATATACGGTGCACACTTTTCTAAAACCGAAAATCGAAAAATCGAACCAAACGCCCACCCTACCTAGAGCAATTTTCAGATTGCCAAAAATGACTTTAGATTATGGGTATATTTGATACGAAGAGAAATATTTTTTACTGGAAATATTTTCTTGTATTAATGATATATTTTTAGAAAATAAATAATTCATTATTTATTTATCTATTTTATACGTGATAAATATGAGGTGAAGGGTAGAAGAAGCGGGGGTGAAGGTTGGGTGTGTTAGAAGGTGAAGAAATGATAATTAATGTGATATCAGTAATAATATTAGGGAAAATGGTATGAAAAATATTTCAATTTTGATCGAAATTGATGTTACGATATCAAATTTTATGGAGGACCTTTTACCTCTATACTATTTAATAGTGTATTTTAAAGGTATATATGTCCCCACGTGGACATGTTACTATTTATAATTATGCAATATTTATGATGTCCACATGGGCACATATATACCTTTAAAATACAATATTAAATAGTGCAAGGGTAAAAGGTCCTTTTCAAAGTTTGGTATCGTTACAGCAATTTCGGTCAAAATTTGAATATATTTCAGATATTTTTCCCTAATATTTATAAAACTTGTTTTTTCTGGAAAAAAAAAATTGGACCAATAAATACGAAAATTTTGAATTTTTTTTTTTTTACCAAACATAGCCACGTGAATAATACCTTGTATTTAGTTCTGCATTTACTAATTCCACCACCTAAATTGTACTCCTTAAAAAAAATAAAAAAATAGGTTATGTTTAGGAGTGCATCATATTCAATTTCTCTATCTATTCCTACCTAAAACTGAAAAAAACTGGACCCCAACTATGGATTCTATATTTACCAAGTTCGAAAAAATAATTGATGTACTTTCGAATATATTCGATCTACAAGATATTTACGTATCCATCTGTTGCTTTTTCTTACTTTCTAGATACAAGAATCCGTATTGGTATATTTATCCGCAATTTTTTGTCTCAATTTATGTGACATAGATAAAATTTAAAGAGTAAACTAATTTTCGATAGTTTTAGATTCTACAATATGTAGTGCTAGTACTATCTAGATCACAAGAGGAATAAAAATGACAATTTAACCCCGTTACTGTGCATTTTTCACATTTATTTACATAAATAAAAAATTTTAAGTGACACATTTTAAGTTCTATAATCCATACATTTATTAGGATTCAAGTTAGGAATTTTATATTGTGAGTCGCACAATTAATGAATTTTGAAAAGCTCGATGTATTTGGGCGTATGTGATTTCTATCAATTGATTATCGTGTTAAGAACTCAATCATGGTTAAAATATCGAGTTTTCAAGATTTAGGTGGTGAAAATTATTGTACAAAAGTAATCATCATTCTATTGAACAGACTTAAACAAGTGGATTTGAATTTCGAATATGATTTTTGTGAGATATTTGAAGTAATTGTTGTTTAGACTTATTGGAAATAGTTAGTTTTATTAGGAGGTTATCTACAAAATCCCAAAGTCGAGAGCTGAATTTATTTTGAACGAGAATTGCAATTGAAAATTGAAGAAGTTCGATCATTACTATAGTTAGTAATGTTTATACACTTTTATACAAGGTTAATACATATTTATACAGTTATATACTAGGTAGACACAATATGCATGTATATGTATATAAATATTGTATAAAAATACATAAACAATGTTGCAAATAAATGTTGGCAATGCGGATGTAATAAACTGAAAACTATGGCTATTTGTTGTTATAATTTAAACCTGTATACCAAATTATAAATTTTTAGGTCCTAATCAATATGTTGATAAATAGAGTTACATATAATTACCTTTTAAGTAATTTAATTGTGTAAATAATTTTTATATTGTTAATTCATAGATCTTAAACTCTTATAATCATTCATTGATAATCTTATAAAAATGATAATTGACCTACTATTTAAATTCACTAACCGATTATTTGCCACATCAATCCTCTTACTATTTTTACTTCGATGCCATATTCTTTTTTTTTTTTTTAAATCTTTGATGGTTCATGGAAACTAAATATATACTGCAAATTAATTATTCAATAACCATTTTTCCATGACTAATTGGCAATACACTTTTTATGAAGTAAGAATATTCTGTTGTCTAAATCAAATTAACCTTGAATAATAATTTCCCACTTTATTTGGAGAATGATAAATAATTCTGAATCTTACTTATGTGATGTAAAGAGGTTTTGTTTTATCAAACTTCGTAGAGCAAAAATTCTAAATATGTATGAAGTGTATGAGTCCAAATGTTTAAGTTAAATTACATTTATTATGGTATATCCTAAAGTATGAGACTTGTATATACTTCCATAATGGTATAAATTAAAAATACGTGATGTAGGAGATTTATATAATTGTGAACTTTCCTATCTTAATATTTAGTTTTTGAATATGATGGATATCTCGAGATCACGTTGCATGCGTTATTAAATAAATATTTTGAAAAAATGGATACAAATTAAATGATGATATGAAAATAGAGTATCTATGCCCTACAACCCTTTTTGAGAGAGAGAAAAAAAACGAAACAAAAGCACCAAACCTTTAGTCTTCTTTCTACATAAAATTGTAGATTTTGTCCTTAAATGAGTTGATCTGATCTTTAATTTTTGTCTTTCAAATAGTTTGTTCTTTAAATTTCAAAATCTTACGTTCACTCAAAGTCGTAAGGTAAAAAAATCACAATGCATATATAAGATATATAATTTCCAAAATACAATATTAAAGGTTGACTTAAGGGGTTATGAGTTCAAAATTCACCTTGACATTTCAAATTTTAATATTATATTCTTATTTTTCAAACCATCTTAGTAAATATTTTGAATCCGCTACTTATATATTCTTTAGAGATTGAAATCATGCCTGAATATAATTTATAAGATAATTATAATATAAACTCCCCTTATCTCCTGCCCTAAGTTCCCTTCTTTTATTATGTTTGTTTGTGTAGTAAAGATTGGTAGGTATGCCCTTGTGTAGTTTTGATGGGAGTTGGTTGGTGAGAATTGAATTGGATCAATTGGTTTTGGCACAACTTGTGCTGTACTTCTTCTAATTATATGTCAAGTCATTTTCCCGCTACTTTCGAAATAACCCAATAATCAACGACTTGTTTAGTAGGGTATATAAGAATGAGAGAAGGCCCAAAATAGTTCCTCATTTTGGGTTAAGACTCAAAGTCATTTTTAAGTTTTCACATGGAGCTCTAATAGTCCCTCATGTTTGCAATATTGGTGCACTTTTGGTCCTCCCCTAAGCTTTTGCCTATTTTTTAACATTAATTTTGTTCATAATTTTATGTAAGGAATGTCCCATCATCTTTTTATATATTTAGTATAAATAATAAATCTATGTGAGAGAAGGTGAGAAGAAGAACACCTTGTTTTGTTCAGTATAAAGATTATTGCAGCTAAACTAAGAACATTTTAACATATGATATTGCAAGAAAAGAAAAATTTATACTATTGCATGTGAAATCGTCGTGATGAACCTCTCTACTTTACAATACGATTTCTACTAAACAAAACAAGATGTTTTTCTTTTCACAATCTCTCACATGGAGTTATTATTTCTACTAAATATATGACGATTAAACATTCCATACATAAATTTTGAATAAAGCCAATGTTAAAAAATAGGCAAAATTTTGAAGGAGGACCAAAAGTGCACCAATATTGCAAACATGAGGGACTATTAATACTCCATGTGAAAACTCAAGAATGTCTTTGAGTCTTAACCCAAAGATGAGAGACTATTTTGGGCCTTTTCTCGTATAAGAATAGTGTCAAATACAAATTATTAATAATTTCTTATACAATGTATGCTATAATTATTTTTTATAAATACTCTTCGTGAATATGGTGTAAAAGATGTGGGATAAGTTTTGAGGGACAATTATATCTTTAATAGTGTCAAATACAAATTATTAATAATTTCTTATACAATGTATGCCATAATTATTTTTTATAAATACTCTTCATGAATATGGTGTAAAAGATGTGGGATAAGTATTGAGGGACAATTATATCTTTAATCATGCTAGCATATATCTTAAAATCCTTTGTATNCATGCTAGCATATATCTTAAAATCCTTTGTATTACTAATGTCATATATTTCCATATATATATATATATATATATATATATATATTTAATATCAAATATATAAACGTGGATTAAAAATTAGCATACCAAATAAAATATTAGTGATCTTAGGCATATTTATATGCCCAATTACTACAAATTACCCATCTTTTTAACGTGAGTTTAAGGACATTCACTAATCTAACTAACATATTTTACTTAGAATTGCGATGATTGCATACTAACATACATGATTAGCAATTTTGCAGGGTTCCTAAGGGAAGTGATCGATTCAAGGAAGGACAAGGAATTGAAGACGACCAAGTGACGCCAGGAGCAAAAGCTGGCGTGGAGCCCCAGCATCACTGGCGCAGCAAGGGCGTGACGCACCAAGGCCCAGTTTACTGAGGATGCATTTTGGCGCACTGACAGCGCGGCGCGCCAACCTACCAGACGCGATTAGGGCGCGGTGCCTCACAACCTTGCGGACGTTTGAGCGATATTTGATTTTAAATGGACTTTTTGTTGAAGTAGGTTTTGACTCTAATTTTCCCAACTATTATAAATAGACCCCTTGTGCTACATAGTTAGGGTTTGACATTATTTTGGTGTGCAAGAGAAGGTTTCATCATTTGTAATAGGTTTTGATCGTCTAACTCTTCTATTTTCCTGAAATCGCATCAACAATAGTATTTTGTGGTTTTCTGATAGCATGAGTGGCTAAAGTTCCTAGTTCTGGGGCTGTAGCTACGGATTGAATGCTGATTATTTAAGGTTTATGAATTAATTCTTGGTTGTCATTATAAGTTACTTCTATATTCTTGTTTTAGTATTTTATGCTTGCGCACCATAAGATAAATCTATTGTCTAATCTTAAAATCGAGAGAGGACGGATTAGATAGATCAGAGAATATAGAGAGCTTGATCGACCCATTAAGTTGAGGTGATTTGTGTTCAGGAGTGATGCCCGGACGAACAACTCGCTTGGTTACGAAACAAGATGAAATATAAATGCTCGTTAGTTAGTCTGTTTATCTCATCTCAACGATATAGTTAGGCAGCTAATTGGAGTAGGCGACTAGATGTGTTTAACCCGACTTATACAATTAACCATGTAAACCAGTAACTTGACAACTAAAATTAGTTCTAAGCCGATAATATGATACATGAGATACATTACATGCTGCAGCCCTGGAATTGTCTTTTACTTGCTTGAAACATCATCTTAAAGTCGTTCACAATTAATTACTTTTAGTTATTGCATAATTCGTAGTAGCAATAAACAACCATCACCAACTCTTGAAAAGGTTACTTTTATTTTATTTGTGGAATTGAGTGTTAGATATAAATCGATCATAAGTCCCTTGGGAACGATAACTTGTTTCTTTAAAGAATCTATATTACTTACGCCAACGTAGAAAAATGAATCGAGGGCATCAAGAAGATTTGGGTTTAGGTCTTCGTGGTGACAATGAGGAGAATAACCAAGATAACGTGAACAACCAAGAGAACTTGAATAACCAAGAGGTACCCCCTATAGTACCAACAACACCCGTCCGTGATGTGACAGTCCCACTCACAGCCAATGTGGCGTCTAACATTAGGAAACCTCCACTGAGGGTAGATTTGAGCTGAAGTAGGGCATGGTACAACTCATCTATGCTAGTGGGCAATTCATCGATCTCCCCCACGAGGATCCCCAAATCCACCTTAGGAACTTTATAGAGATTAGTGATACATATATCCCAAATGGAGTCTCATCAGACTATGTAAGACTGACGTTGTTCCCATAGTCATTGTTAGGAGCCGCAAGGCGTTGGTTAGATTCTGAGCCACCAAACTCCATCACTACCTGAGATTATCTAGCAAAGAAGTTCTTCAGTCGATTTTTTCCATCCAAGAAAATTGCACAGTTGAGAAGTGAGATATTAAGCTTTAAGAAAAACCCGGGGAGGACATGTACCAAACATGGGCTCGTTTTAAACAAATGTTGAATGTCTGCCCTCATCACATGCAAACTAATGAGGTATTTGCTCATACTTTCTTTGAGGGTTTAGATTGTAATGCTTATGTTCTTCTTAATAGTGCAGCAGGTGGACAAGCCCTAGCAAAAACCCGTGAAGAGTTATTCGACTTAATCGATAGACTTTCAGAAGGAAACCGATGGTATGAGGTGGAAATGCCTAGAACCACAACCCAAAGGGTCGCGGAAATCTTAGATGTAGATCAAGCCACCGCCATAAATGCCAAACTGGATGTGATGCAACATAATATAGCCATGCATTTCAAACATATGTCCTTAAACCAAGCACCGGTTAACATGGTATAATAGGCATCCAAATGGTGTGGGGTATGTGGTAGTAGAGCTTATGAAACCGAACAATGTAAGGCAAACCCGAATTCCATAAACTATGTGGGTAATGCGCAAATGAGTGTAGGTCAGCAAAACTATGGTAATACCTATAACTCTAGTTGGAGGAACCATTCTAACTTCTCATGGGGTGGGAATCAAAACCAAAATCAAGTGCAAGGGGCTAACTAATACCGTTCTCAAGGGGCTGGGCAATAATACCAAACTCCTAACCAAGGTGCAAATCCGAATGCACCAAAAGGGGGGATGACGAATGCGAAGCTACTCCAAAATCTCATGGCTAAAATAGGGACAAAGCTCAATGCTAGGATAGATAAGCAGGATGAGAACATCATAAACATCCAAATGTCCCAAATAAGTTTAGAGAAACAAGTTGCACAAGTAGCCAATTCTCTAAACTTGCGTCCCTAAGGTGGGCTGCCCGGTGATACTAAACCTAACCCAAGCAACTAAATACGGTGAGTACTAGAAGTGGGTTACAATTAGTGAAACTAGCTCTAAAGAAGAGAGATACTGAGGTAGGTACTAAACAAAAGAAAGTGGAATAGGTAGTAAAAAGTTCCAATGTTGAGCCACCCATTCCTCAAAAGAAACTACCACATTCGTTTCCACAAAGGCTCAAAAAGAGGATGAATGCTTTAGTAAGTTTCTCTCTCATTAAATAGGTTCACATTAATCTGCCTTTGGTTGACATTTTGCAGGGTATCCCAAAGTATGGTAAATACGTGAAGGAGGTAGTGGCTAACAATATGAGGCTCACGGAGTATGAAACTGTGGCACTTATTGAGGAGTGCAGCTCCAGAATCCAAAATAGACTGCCCAAAAAGTTAAAAGATCTGAGTAGTTTTACTGTGCAGATTACAATTAGGCAAAATGTTCATGCCCGGGGGTTGTGTGATTTGGGGGCGAGTATAAATCTTATGCCCTTATCATTGTATAGAAAACTTGGGTTGGGTAGTCCAAAACGAACCACTATCATTCTCCAACTCGCTGATAGATCCATTACTAGGCCTGAAGGGGTGGTAGAAGATGTGTTAGTACAAGTAGGTTCTCTAATTTTCCCGATGGATTTTGTGGTCTTAGATTTTAAACCCGATTCTAAAGTCCCATTCATTTTGGGATGTCCGTTCTTGGCCACGGGGAGGGCATTGATTGATGTAGAAGCTGGACAATTAACTATGAGGGTACATGATAAGGTTGAAGTGTTTGATATTTGATTGCGCTTTAAAATTGCCTTTTAGCTATGAAGAATTGTCTGATATTACGGTTATAGACCACCTATTAGAGTCGTAGTCCATTTTGCCTGAAGATCCCTTAAAAAGAGTGTTAGTGGGTTATGAGGTGGATGGAGATACTGATGCCCAAGAGATAGAAACATGTTTGAATCTGGCATTTGTGGAGACTCACAAGGGTAGAGTAAAGTCATTAGATCGTGAGTTAGGACCTCCACCAAAGCCTTCAATAGAAGAAACTCCTAAGCTGGAGTTAAAAACTCTGCCTACTCACCTAAAGTATGCATTTTTTGGTGCTAATGAAACTTTACATATTATACTTTCTGCGAGTTGTCTGAAATACAGGTTGATGCAGCATTGAGGATCCTAAAGCAGAGAAAGAAAGTGATTGGATGGCAGATGGATGATATTCATGGGATTAATCTGGTGTTATGTATGCACAGAATCTATATGGAAGATGATCACAAACCAAGTGCATAACATCAACATAGGCAAAATCCTTTGATGAAAGAAGTGGTGAGGAAGGAGGTAATAAAGTGGCTAGATGCTAAAATTGTGTACCCAATTTATGATAGTAAGTGGGTAAGCCCTGTGCGGTGTGTTCCCAAGAAGAGAGGTATGACATTGGTAAGGAACGAAAATAACGAGTTGATTCCTACTAGAACAGTGACCAACTGGAGAATTTGTATGGATTACCAAAAACTTAATGATGCCACCCGAAAAGATCACTACCCGATTCCCTTCATTGATCAGGTGCTTGACTGACTAGCAGGGCAAGAGTACTATTGTTTCTTAGATGGGTATTTCGGATACAACTAGATCTTAATTGCCCCCGAGGATTAGGAAAAGACCACGTTCACCTGTCCTTATGGTACCTATGTTTTCAAACGCATGTCATTCAAACTTTGCAATGCACCAACGACTTTTCAGAGGTGTAAGATGGTCATTTTTCATGATATGGTGGAAGACTTTGTAGAGGTGTTCATAGATGATTTCTCTATCTTTGGGAAGTCTTTTGAGGTATGTCTCCAGAATTTTGATAAAGTACTTGCTAGGTGTGAGGACACTAGCTTAGTGCTAAATTGGGAAAAGTATCATTTTTTGGTTAGAGAGGGGATAGTGTTGGGTCACAAGTTGTCTAAGTTAGGTTTAGAGGTTGATAAAGCCAAGGTAGAAGTTATTGAGAAATTACCCCCTCCCATTTCTGTAAAAGAGGTGCGTAGTTTTCTTGGTAATGCAGGTTTTTACCAGCGATTCATCAAGGTTTTTTCCAAGATTGCTAGACCTATGCGCAGTCTTTTGGAGAAGGAGGTGAAGTTTGACTTTGATGAGATGTGTTTGAAAGCTTTTGAGATGTTGAAGAGGAACTTAATTGAGGCTCTCATCTTAATTGCTCCTGATTGGGAATTACCATTTGAACTTATGTGTGATGCAAACGACGTAGTAGTGGGTGCAGTGTTAGGACAAATAAAAGGAAAGGTGTTCCACTTGATCTATTATGTAAGCAAGACCCTGGACTCTACACAAACTAATTACACAGTGACTGAGAAGGAGATGCTAGCTCTAGTGTTCACCTTCGACAAGTTCAAATCATAGTTGGTAGGTACTAAAGTTATTTTTTTTACTGACCATGCAACTATTAGGTACTTATTCAATAAGAAGGATGCTAAACCAAGGCTAATTCAGTGGATATTGCTTCTCCAAGAATTTGACCTTGAGATTAAAGATAGGAAAGGGATTGAGAATCAAATAGCTGATCATTTGTCTAGGTTGGAGGATTTTTCCCATGTGAATGAAGGTGAGCAAATTCGAGAAGAGTTTCCGGATGAACAACTGATGACATTAGATATCTCTCAAGTTCTATGGTATGCGGACATTGTGAATCTGATAGTGAGTGAAGACTACCATCCGAGTGCAACCACCCAACAAAAGAAAAAGCTAAATCATGATAATAAGTTCTATATTTGGGATGAACCATTCCTCTTCAAGCAATGAGTGGATTGGGTGGTAAGAAGATGCATTTCGGAGTATGAGGTTCAAAAAGTGCTCGAAAGGTGTCATGCTAGTTCATATGGAGGTCACCATGGATAAGAGCGCACGATGCATAAGGTACTACAATTTGGTTTCTTTTGGCCCTCGTTATTTAAAGATTCTACTGCTTTTGTGAAAGATTGTGATAAATGCCAAAGGTTGGGTACTATTTCAAAAAGACATGAGATGTCATTAAGTAACATTTTAGAGGTGCAAAATTTTTTATGTGTGGGATATTGACTTTATGGGCCCCTTCGATCCATCGAATGGAAACCAATACATCATTATGGCTGTGGATTATGTGAGTAAATGGGTTGAGGCTGTCCTCTTCCTTCGAATGATTCAAGGTTGGTTATAAAGTTCATCAAGAAGCACATCTTGACTCGCTTTGGCACTCCAAGGGCAATCATAAGTGATGGAGGTAAGCATTTCATTAACCATCTAGTTAAAAATCTTCTTGCTAAGTATGGTATTCATCATAAGGTTGCTACAACTTACCATCCCCAAACGAGTGGCCAAGTGGAGGGTTCGAAAAGAGAGGTGAAGCAAATTTTGCAGAAAATGGTGAATGCGCAAAGGAAAGATTGGTCTGAGAAGTTAGAAGATGTGTTGTGGGCATATAGGACTGTGTATAAGACACCCATAGAGACTTCTCCCTATTACATAGTATTTGGTAAAGCATGTAATCTTCCGGCGAAATTAGAACACCAAGCTTATTGGGTGATTAAGGGGTTGAACTTGGACCCCGAGCTAGCCGGTAGAAAGAGAGTAAATCAATTGCATGAACTTGAGAAGTTTAGGCTCCACGCATATGAGAATGCCAAGCTTTACAAAGAAAATATGAAAATGTGGCATGACAAGCACATAGTTACTCGTACTTTCACTCCAGGAGAAAAAGTATTACTCTTTAACTCTAGATTGAGGTTATTCCCCAAAAAACTAAGGTCTAAATGGAGTGGTCCGTTCGAAGTGGTAAGAATGACACAACATGGGATTGTTGAACCTAAATGTGATACTGGCCCTACGTTCTTGGTAAAGGGCAAAGGGTGAAACACTACTTTGGTATCGATTCAGATCGTGATTGGGAGGCTCTTGAGCTAAATGACGAATGATCCAAGTTGATTCATGCCGCGACATTAAATCAAGCGCTACACGGAGGCAACCCGTGAATGATATGTAATAGGTAGTAGTTTGGCTTAATTTTGAAATTTTAGCTTAGTTTCAAATTTCTAGGTGTAGATTTTTTATTTTTTTTAGTTTGTCATTTGGATAGTACTTTCGAAGTTATAAAGAAAAATACAAAAAGATAAGTCGTGCCACGACCAAAACTAAGGCGCTGGGTAGGAGGCAACCCACCATTATTATGTCATATTGTTTGGTTAATGTGCAGGTCATAAGAGGAGAAACCACCCGAAAATAGAAGAAGTACGTTGAAAAATGAAGTTTGGGCACAATTTAGGCACGCCACGCCAAGGCTAACTTACTAAGGCCTCTTTTTGGTGCACCGGTAACGCAATGCGCCACCATCACAGCAGGCCCCCAGAGAATGCCGATGGCAAGCGTAGCCTGGGCGCGCTACACCACATCTTTGGGCGCAGACAGGGCGCCTCGGGTCAGAAAGAGTTTGACTAAGGGTGGTTTTTGGAAGCGTGTTGCCCCCTATCGCGCCAACAAGTTTTTTGAAATTGTTGGGAAATTCGTAACACCAACTTTTAATCCTTCACCTACCTAAAACACACATCACTTTTTCCCCATTATTTCTCTCTCTAACCATCCTTGTCCTCCAAATTCCAAATTTTTCTTCTTCTTCTCCACTTCGTTTCTTTCCCAAAATCCCACATTCCTCCATTAATCCTTACTAAAACCTTCTTCCCTTGCCTTTTCCCCATCTCTCACCCCCTAAAATCCACTCCAATCCACCAAACTTTCCAAACCCCAACCACCCACCCCACTGCCCACCCAACCCCCCTCCTTTTTCCCAAAAATAGTTTTTTTTTCTTTTCTTAGTTTCTACCATTGATAGGGTGTAAAAATGGCTCTAAGGCTAAGAATGTTACTAGTGGTTCGGGTAGTAAGAGGAGAAGGAAATGAGCGACTGACGAAAGTTCTAATCGGGAAACCACCAATTTGCCGCCTCAAAAATTTGGAAAGCAAGCTTTAATGCACTATGGAGAGGATTGGTACGAATGTCAACAAGGATCCAAGTACCTAGGTTTTGAGTATGTAGATGAGGGGCGATTGCAACAAGAATTTCCCCAGATTCACTCCCAAATCCATGCCTTGGGACTTCAATATGTCTTCGTGGATCAAGGTAAGTGCAATTTAAGCTTAGTCCATGAATATTATGCGAATTGGAATGCACATCGTGTTGAGTTAAACCAAGGGTTAATTAGGGATAACCTGGTTTGAATTTTGGGTGCACCAAATTGTGAAAATTCTAAATTTTTGGCAATGATTGAAAGAACCCCTTATCATGATATTAGGCATACTTTGTGTGGGGTGAATTCTATTGCACGGTGGGATAAGGTTAGAGACACGGGACATTATTTGACTCTTCACTATGGTCGCTTCAATTTGGAGGCTCGCATTTGGTTGAAATTTGTGTGTAGCACCTTACTACCATGTAAGCATACGATTGTTGTCACTAGGGAGATACTGGTGCTAGTATACCGTTTGATGAAAGGTTTGCTGGTGAATATGAGGGTAATTTTGAAGCAAAACATACTTAAGTTTAGGACAAATAAGAGATAATGTTTCTATTATGGGAGCATCATTACTAGGTACATCCGGGATTTACAAATTGAGGAGAAAGTTCATGATGTGTCCCCCCCCCTCCTTTCTCACGCCCTTCACTTAGTGTGCTGCTTGGTTGATGTCACAAGAACTAAAACGCACGATCCATCCCAAGGGCCTGTGTTAACTGCTATTGATAGGCAAGCTCGTGATGATAGTTAGATGGGGCGTATGTTTGGAATGGTTGAGCTACAACAGCGGATAGGTGGTCGTCCGGTGACTGAGGATGAAATGGCGACACTAGCAGAGTGTTACCCTTTGATAGATAGTGCGATGTACTTGTGTCGAATGGGCCCGTTTTTCCAAGAACCCATTGAAGATGATGATGCCACTACTAATGAGGAGGATGGCTCATATGAGGATGCATCGGATGATACTGGCCCCGGAGATGGTGATACTAATACGGGTTTTTGATTGGTAGCACGTGGCCTAGAGGCCGAAAAGGAGTTCTCTTTTACCTTTTCACTTTGTTTTACTTTGTACATTGATGATAGTGTTTCCTTTAAGTTTGGGGTGGAAGTTGAACTTCATTGTACATAGTTTATTGTTTTATCGAGTCTAGTTAGTTAAGTTAGTTTTTAGTTTATGCTTAAATATTTTTTTTGGTTCCTCAGCGTTTGTTTTCGGTACTTTTACTGAGGATAGTCCCTTTGAACTGACTAGGACTAGTTTTATTACTTTATTGACTCTTAGAGTCGTCGTAGGAGTGACAGTTCCCGATGATGGATAGATGACGACCGTCTTAAGGGGAAATTAGTCACATAGAAGAGTAGGATTGAGAAACCAACCTCGGTCTTTTGAAACTATGTCCAAAAAAGTTAGCCAGACGTCATGGGTTGTCATAAGTGGAAAAATGCAAAAGAATGTTAACCTTGAAACAAACATGTGTTCTTAGTTGTGACTCTAAATAAAAATAGATGGGCTTAATTGTGTAGTAGTACCATAATGCAAGATGTATGAGCATGGTAGTTGATATGTCCTTATATGTGTCATGATGCCATGAGTGGTGAGTTGTTGTTTCGCTTCTTGCTTCAATTGATATCTAGAACTTGCCTTGTGTGTGTTGAATAAGTAGTTTGTATGACTTAGGGAATGTGATTGAGGCGTTTCTTTGAAAAAAGCCAATTCTTTACTCTAAGTGTATGCCTACCATTGAAATTACCCCTAGTGAAGCTCCATTGAGCCTTTAGCCTTGTTTGTTGATAAGCCACATGAATAAGCCAAAACTTTTTTGCTTGATACCAAAATCTTTTGATCCCAATGAAATCCTTAATGCACTATGTTAAGAAGAAAGGTTGAAAAGTTGATATGAGAAAGGGTGAAATGCTAAATTGTGTGGAAAAGAAAAGAATAATTGAAACTTTGTTTTAGCCCTGGTCCTTAGTGACATTGTGCACCTCAACTAAATTGAGAGTGGCTATTTCAGTAATATGCTCTAAACATTGGCCCTGGTCCTACCACGGATATTATGTACCTCACTCGGACCCTAAAATCTCGAGTGAGGGTGGCTAGTGTGAAGACATTTAAAAAAAAAAGAGAATAATGGGCAAAGATGGAGCAACACAGAAAATATTCATGAAGTGCGTACTATGAAGAAAGAAAAGCTAAGGAGGATTTTTGTTGGCAAAACAATGACATGTGCATTAGGGAGGTGTAATCACTAAAATGATTCCTAAATATTCCCTCCCTTACCTTAAGCCAACATTACAACCAAATAGAAGTCCTCTTGATTCCTTGAGAAATACAATGTGAAAGTGAGAATACACTATGGGGAAACTTATGGCATGTTGAGAGAAGTAAGAACTTTATTTGTGAGAGTGAGTTGATTGTTTGAAAAATAGGCCTTGTTCATATTATGATTGCTTGAGTGAAAGGCTATACTAAATATAAATAAGTGAGGGCATTCATGGCATATGTTCAGATTATCTAATTGGTATGTTTGTATGAGTTTGCATTAGCCCGGAAAAATAGGAAAAGAGTTATTCTTTAAGCATATGTGTTGTACCTTGGTGTAAAAGTTTTGAAATGTTGCATCCATTGTGAACTACAAAATCATGATTAAAAATATTTGGTTGATTTTAAGATGGGTTGATAAGTCCAAGGGATATGCAAAAGAGTGTGATTTAATAAGATAGAGTTTGTTCGAGGATTAAGAAATGTTTAAGTGTGGGGTGGTGATCTTGGGCATATAAATATGCCCAATTACTACAAATTACCCATCTTTTAACGTGAGTTTAAGGACATTCACTAATCTAACTAACATATTTTACGTAGAATTGCGATGATTGCATACTGACATAAATGATTAGCAATTTTGCAGGGATCCTAAGGGAAGTGATCGATTCAAGGAAGGAAAATGATTTGAAGACGACAAGTGTCGCCAGGAGCAAAAGCTGGCGTGGCGCCCCAACATCACTGGTGCAGCAAAGGTGCAACGCACCAAGGCCCAGTTTACTGGGGATACATTTTGGCGCACTGGCAGCGCGGCACGCTAGCCTGCCAGGCACGATTAGGGCACGATGCCCCACAACCTTGCGAACGTTTGAGCGAAATTTGATTTAAAAGGGACTACTTGTTGAAGTAGATTTTGACTCTAATTTTCCCAACTATTATAAATAGACTCCTTGTGCTACATAGTTAGGGTTCGACATTATTTTGGTGTGCAAGAGCAAGTTTCATCGTTTGTAATAGGTTTCGATCTTCTAACTCTTCTATTTTTCGGAAATCGCATGAACAATAGTATTTTGTGGTTTTCTGATAGCATGAGTGGCTAAAGTTCCTAGTTCTGGGGCTGTAGCTACAGATTGAATGTTGATTATTTAAGTTTATGAATTAATCCTTGGTTGTCATTATAAGTTACTTCTATATTCTTGTTTTAGTATTTTATGCTTGCGCACCATAAGATAAATCTATTGTCTAATCTTAAAATCGAGAGAGGACGGATTAGATAGATCAGAGAATATAGAGAGCTTGATCGACCCATTAAGTTGAGGTGATTTGTGTTCAGGAGTGATGCCCGGACGAACAACTCGCTTGGTTACGAAACAAGATGAAATATAAATGCTCGTTAGTTAGTCTGTTTATCTCCTCTCAACGATATAGTTAGGCAGCTAATTGGAGTAGGCGACTAGATGTGTTTAACCCGACTTATACAATTAACCATGTAAACCAGTAACTTGACAACTAAAATTAGTTCTAAGCCGATAATATGATACATGAGATTCATTACATGCTGCACCCCTGGAATTGTCTTTTACTTGTTTGAAACATCATCTTAAAGTCGTTCACAATAGTTACTTTTAGTTATTGCATAATTCGTAGTAGCAGTAAACAACCATCACCAACTCTTGAAAAGGTTACTTTTATTTTATTTGTGGAATTGAGTGTTAGATATAAATCGATCATAAGTCCTTTGGAAATGATAACTTGTTTCTTTAAAGAATATATATTACTTGCGCGACCACGTACACTTGCGTGTATATTGGGGAGAAACAATTAGTAAAGTATAAAATTAATGAGTGCATTATTTTTTCTGATGCCCTCTATGAAACGACCCTAAATAGTCTATCAATCCTTTTATAGATAATAGTAAAAGTCTTGTACGTAGATGCAAACGTTTATACTAGGGGTGTCAAAAATGAGCTCAACTATAGCTAACCCGTCCAACCCGCCCAAAATTTTAAGGATTGAACTTAAGATAATTTGAATTGGGTTCAATCTCAAGTCATTCAAGCCTTAACCCATTTTAAGAGAATCCTCAATTGAGCCAAATTTAATCTCTAATTTCAACTAGTTTTAAGACTTTTTATTTGTATTGAAGTAATGTTCCCTATATTGAAGACATGAATTACAATCTACTTAATATCTTTTAGGATTTATCTATCCATTTGTAAAAATTTTTAAAAAAAATTTCTTGAGTTGAAATTCAAATTGTCGATATAAAACTTTAATAACAATATATTAAAATTATTGAGATTAAGCGGGTCAAATTGGGTGGGCCAAGACCCAACCCGTTTTTAAGCTCATTTGAGCCCAAATAAACTTGGGCGGGTCAAGACCCAACCCAATTTCGATTTTAACCCATTTTAATATCTTCAATTTCAACACAACCCGCTCATTTGATACCTCTAGTTTATACTATACACTATGTAAACATTTATACTAAACAATAACAACTAAAAATCAACACAAAAAGAATAGACCACATGATTGCATATAAATGTATTATATAAAGATAGAGTCTATGTTTCATATTGTAATTTGTATTGTATTGTATTATTTTGATAAAGATAATAATTAATTACTGTCGTTATATAATGTTAAACCTACGTAAAAGGTAGTTTCAAAGGATAAAAAGATAAAATTAGATTATTAAATAATAAATAAATTAAGTAAAAAAGAGATAGTGATATAATCACACCAATTCAATTGTTACACAAAATGAAACTTTTTAGCGTTACATAACAATAAATTTAACAATATGATATAAGCTTCCCCTCAAACTTGTGTATCGAAAAGTCAGCTACACGCTTAAACTATTATGACGACATATTACATACCCTTACTATTTAAAAGTGAATTTAATACTACCTTGAGATACGTAACACCACTCTCACAATATGTGGTGTATTGCACCGTTGCCACATTAGCATCATGTTATAAATTAATTTTTTATATTCTTTTCTTTATTACTAAAAGTTAATTCACGCCTTTTAAAAATGAATACCCTTTCCCCTTTCCGATTCTTTTCTTTTAGTTTCTGTTGCAGGTGTATCAGCGAGCTCAAAGCTTCGATCATGACTCTAATGGTGTTTCAATGAGCTTCACATTTTCAGATCTAAACAACTAACAAATAAGGCAAGTGAGTGTGTGAATATGCACATATATAAGAATGCCCAGATGAAAAAAATTCAATTTTTAGATAAATAAGACAAGTGAGTGTATGTATAGGAAAAATTTTATTCTGTGCGAGGCTCACGTATTGTCAGTTGTGTGAGGCCTTTTTTGGCTGCCATTTGTATATTGTGGGACCCATCGTACTTATTTCATTTCCTTTCTAATTTCTCTTCAAATTTTAATCTTTTCTTTTACTTTTTCTCTTTCTTACTTGCATTTTCTTTTTTTGCTTGTCAACTCTTAGTGTTATTTATTTTAATAGAACAAAACTTTGAAACTCACCATGGTGTGTGTATATATATATATATATATATGGAAAATTAAAGTAATATGTTAGAAAAATTTAAATTTAATTTTTTTTGGTTGAATTCGAAGAAATTGAAAATTGTGAAACTAAAAAATAAATAAATTGACTCTCACAAACAAAGGAAAATTTATGTAATCAACCAATTGAGCTACTAAAATTCAATCGGTATTATTTATTACACTTAAATCCATAATTTAATTTTAATTTTTTAAATTTTAGTCACTAATTTATTTTTTGAGATTTTCAGTTTTAATCATTCAATTCTTATCAAATACTATGTTTTTATTTTTGTTTATTCTATAACCACTTAATGTATTTGAATGCTTTATATTAATAATAATGTATTAATGGTATCAATTACTCAATTATATTTTCTTTTCCATATTTGTTAAATTATCCACTTTTGTGGCATGTATCCAATAATTATTGCCAATATTAATTTTGTGTTTCTTATTCAAGATTTTCTTTTTAAATTTCTTTATGTTTAGTGTCTTAAATGTGAAACAAAACTTTTATATATATTTTTTGTGTGTTTCAAGAATTAATAGAAAAAAAAAAGCAATCAAATGAATTTATGAAAGCAAAGATAATAGTAGTATGAATATATTTTTGCACTAAGAGTTAGGACTTAAAAATAATAATATAGAAACATTGATTAAAAAAGGGTGCAAAGATAAAATAGAAAAGGGATTTTGCAAAGAAAAAAAAAGTAGATAAAGAAAAGACTAAAATTTGAGAAAATGGAAGTGTGAGAGAGTGTGACAACAAGAAAAGGGCCCCACAAAAACACTTGTCAAAATGAAATGGTGCCCTCATACAATTATAATTGGTTGTGCCTCAACCATCATAAATTTTTTCTATGTATAGGCATATCTACAGGCAACAAGTATATGTTTGGGGGGGGGGGGGGGGGGGNGAAGTGTCTACTTGTATTTTGTTGAAAATTTGAAGGGGAAAGTGGAAAGATGAGGAGAACAAAAAGTCTAATGGGAGAATGGAATGGCTGACACGTCAACTGCCTCATAGACTCGTTATGAAATTTGGAGAAGATTTTTTTTTTTTGTGAATCACTTTGATATAATCAATTTTGCTATGTTAAATATGAGTCAAATTAATGAGAAATCCGCGGAAAATCTGTAAGTAATGATGAAATTGAGTGGACAAATGAAGAATTGAAATAAGAAAACAAATGAAATTGAGTGACAAATTGTAGAATTATGACTAAGAAAAAATGAAAAGAGAGAGTCCCAAGGAAAATAGGAGCATGAAGAAGAGGGGGTGGGGGGGGGGGGGGGACCAAAAAAAGTATTTTTTTTTTACTTTACTTTCAACTCAAACATACCTATTTTATTTTTATATTTAATTTTTTTTTTATGTGAGTTTTAGGGTGGTATTAATTACACTTTTAATAAGAATATGAGTGTAATAGATCGTCATAATAGTTTAGATGTATAAACTGATTTTTCGAAACAAGTTAAAAATAAATTTATGCCTTTTTTCTAAACTAATAGCACATAGATAGCAACCATTCAAACAACTGTAAGTTCTAACTATTTATTTTGTTGAATCTTCACCAAATAATTCAACTGATTTAAAATATAAATAATTACTAATGCAATGGCATGGAATTATATATACTGCATAATCATAACAAAAAGCAATGATCAAAATAAGCAAGTTTGAGTTTTAAGTGTACTGAAAAATTAATAAAAAGAGTTTATGTTCAAATACAACATTATCAAAACTACAACTTCACTTTCTTTTTTATTTTTCAAACTTCAATAATTATTCTCCAAAAAGCAAGTATAAAGTAATTAGCTAGCGTTTGATTATAACTTTTTAAAATATTTTTGACAAGTCTGATTTGTTGTCCACTTGGAGATCTAACCTCTATTATCATTTCTACTATCGATATATATATATATATATTAGGTGAATATTAATTAAAAATCAATATATATTAGGGATGATTGCCAGCGAAAATATTGCTAGATTTTCTTTCCATGGATAGAAAATGAATTCAAGAGGAAATAATGTCTGGCCCCAATCAATTAATGTTCAACAACTATTCTTTGTTCAATTTATGTAATGGAATTTAAATTATGAGAGTTAATTTTTTAATAATTTATTTTATTTTCACATCAATTTTAGGGTGATATTAATTACACTTTAATAAGAATATGTAATAGATCATCATAATAGTTTAAGTGCGTAATTAATTTTTTGAGACAAGTTAAAGAATAAATTTATGACTTTTTCCTAAAGTAAGAGCACATAGGTAACAACCATTCAAACCAGCTGTAAGTTCTAACGATTTATTTTGTTGAATCTTCACCAAATAATCCAACTGATTTAAAATATAAATAATTACTAATGTAATGGTATATATACTGCATAATCATAATAAAAAGTTTATGATCAAATAAATAAGCAAATTTGAGTTTTAAGTGTACTGTAAAACAAATAAACAGAGTCTATGTTCAAATACAACATTATCCAAACTATACCTTCACATTCTTTTTTATTTTCCAAACTTCAATAACTACACCTTCACATTCTTTTTTATTTTTCAAACTTCAATAACTATTTGACATAAAACTAGTACAAAGTAATTAGCTAGTGTTTGATTATAATTTTTTAAATATTTTTAACAAGTTATTTTTGGATGAAGTTTGTATACCAGTTCTGAATTTTTCCTTTAGCTTATTGTTCCTGATTTAATAGAAAGTAAATTCTCTCCAATAAAAGCGAAGCCAGGATTTAAAGATTTGAGGTGTACCAATAAACTTAAAATAGAAACAAAGAAATAAGGCTCTAACTAGATTCAAACCCTGCTTTCACGAGTGATTTTTCTGGCTTGTAACAGCAACACAAAGACACTCCTATGCAGCTATGATTCTCTTGGGTACACTTTTAATTATATCCTAATTTTTACTATTTTTTCAAGATTAATATACATATATACATATTTTTTTTCCCGAAGTTAATGGGTCCAAGTGCACCCCACATATAAATATGAGTCTGCCTCTGCTTTCAGGTACTAGCCTGTTTGGTCAATATTTTTTTAAAAAAAGAAAAAGGTGAGGTATTTGATCTAATTTTTTGAGAAAATAAGTGTTTTGGTAAGTAGTAGCAACTGTTTCTCAAAAGCTAAAAAGATAGTTTTTCTCTGCAAATATCTTTTTTAAAAAAAAAAAAAAAAACACTTCTCAAGAAGATATACTTAACAATACTTTTAAAAAACTCAGTCAAATGTTGATTAATGCTTAAAAGTATTTTTTAAATTTATTGGTTAAACAAAAACGATTTTTCATCAAAAAATTTTTTTTTCTTAAAAACACTTTTAGAAACATCACTTTCTAAGGGACCAAACAAACTATTTGTCAGTCCGATTTATTGTCCACTTGGAGTTCTAACCTCTATTCTAATTTCTACTATCAATATATCTATGGAATCTCTCTCTATATATATCTATATATTTTAGGTGAATATTAATTAAAAACCAATATATATTAAGGATGATTACCAATGAAAATACAACTAGATTTTCTTTCCATTGATAGAAAATGCATTCAAGATGAAATAATGTCTGGCCCCAATCAATTAATGTTCAACAACTATTCTTTGTTCAATTTATGTGGTGGAATTTAAATTTTGAGAGTTGATTTTTTAATATTTTATTTTATTTTCACGTCAGTTTTAGGGTGATATTAATTACACTTTTAATAAGATTATGTAATAGATCGTCGTAATAGTTTAAGTGCGTGGCTAATTTTTTGAGACCAGTTAAAGAATAAATTTATGCCTTTTTTCTAAAGTAAGAGCACATAGGTAACAACCATCAAACCAACTGTAAGTTCTAACGATTTATTTTGTTGAATCTTCACCAAATAATCCAACTGATTTAAAAATATAAATAAATACTAATGTAATGGCATGGAATGGTATATATATTGCATAATCATAACAAAAAGTTTATGATCGAATAAATAAGCAAGTTTGAGTTTTAAGTGTACTGTAAAACAAATAAAAAGAGTCTATGTTCAAATATAACATTATCCAAACTACACCTTCACATTCTTTTTTATTTTTCAACCTCTATTCTAATTTCTACTATCGATATATATATATATATATATATTAGGTGAATATTAATTAAAAACCAATTGATATTAAGGATGATTACCAGCGAAAATATAGTTGGATTTTCTTTCCATGGATAGAATGCAATCGGAGTAGAATCGCTTTTCCTTACTAGGTTTAGGAATCCGTAATTCTTCAGCAAGACGAGATTACCCCGGATCAAAAGAAAGATTCTTATCGAGAGACAGATCACAGCAAAAATGACTTATGAGGATAGATGGAACAATGCATTCAAGAGGAATTAATGTCTGGCCCCAATCAATTAATATTCAACAACTATTCTCTCTTCAATTTATGTGACGGAATTCAAATTTCGAGAGTTGATTTTTTGATATTTTATTTTATTTCCACGTAAGTTTTAGGGTGATATTAATTACACTTTTAATATGAATATGTAATAGATCGTCATGATAGTTTAAGTGTGTAGCTAATTTTTTCAGACAAGTTAAAGAATAAATTTATGCCTTTTTCCTAAAGTAAGAGCACATAGGTAACAACCATCAAACCAGCTGTAAGTTCTAACGATTTCTTTTGTTGAATCTTCACCAAATAATCCTATTGATTTAAAATATAAATAATTACTAATGTAATGTGCATGGAATAGTATATATACTGCATAATCATAACAAAAAGTTTATGATCAAATAAATAAGCAAGTTTGAGTTTTAAGTGTACAGTAAAACAAATAAAAAGATTCTATGTTCAAATACAACATTATCCAAACTACACCTTCACGTTCTTTTTTATTTTTCAAACTTCAATAACTATTTGACATAAAGCTAGTACAAAGTAATAAGCTAGCATTTATTTATAATTTTTTAAATATTTTTAACAAGTTATTTTTAGATGAAGTTTGTATACCGGTTCTGAATTTCTCCTTTAGCTTATTGTTCCTGATTTAATAGAAAGTAAATCCTCTCCAACAAAAGCGAACAAATTATTTGTCATTCCGATTTATTGTCCACTTGGAGATCTAACCTCTATTATCATTTCTACTATCGATATATCTATGGAATCTCTATATATATATCTATATATTTTAGGTGAATATTAATTAAAAACCAGTATATATTAGGGATGATTACCAGCTAAAATATAGCTAGATTTTCTTTCCATTGATAGAAAATGCATTCAAGAGGAAATAATGTCTGGCCCCAATCAATTAATGTTCAACAACTATTCTTTGTTCAATTTATGTGATGGAATTTAAATTTTGAGAGTTGATTTTTTAATATTTTATTTTATTTCCACGTCAGTTTTAAGGTGATATTAATTACACTTTTAATAAGAATATGTAATAGATCGTCATAATAGTTTAAGTTCGTAGCTAATTTTTTGAGACAAGTTAAAGAATAAATTTATGCCTTTTTCCTAAAGTAAGAGCACATAGGTAACAACCATTCAAACCAGCTGTAAGTTCTAGCGATTTATTTTGTTGAATCTTCACCAAATAATCCAACTGATTTAAAATATAAATAATTACTAATGTAATGGCATGGAACGGTATATATATTGCATAATCATAACAAAAAGCTTATGATCAAATAAATAAGCAAGTTTGAGTTTTAATTGTACAGTAAAACAAATAAAAAGAGCCTATGTTCAAATACTACATTATCCAAACTACACCTTCACATTCTTTTTAATTTTTCAATCTTTAATAACTATTCTCCGTAAAGCTAGTACAAAGTGATTAGCTAGCGTTTGATTATAATTTTTAAAATATGTTTAACAAGTTACTTTAAGAGGAAGTTTGTATACCGGTTCTGAATTTCTCCTTTAGCTTATTGTTCCTGATTTAATAGAAAGTAAATCCTCTCCAACAAAAGCGAAACCAGGATTTAAGGATTTGAGGTGTACCAATAAACTTAAAATAAAAACAAAGAAATAAGGCTCTAACTGGATTCAAACCTTGCTCTCACGGGTGGTTCTTCTGGCTTGTAATAGCGACACGAAGACACTCCTATGCAACTATGCTTCTCACGGGTGCACTATTAATTATATCTTAATTTTTACTACTTTTTCAAGATTAATATACATATATATACATATAATTTTTTTTCGAAGTTAATGGGTGCACGTGCACCCCACATGTAAATATGTGTCTGCCTCTGCTCTCAGGTACTAGCCTGTTTGGCCAATACTTTTTTTTTTTTAAAAAGTGTGAGGTATTTGGTATGTAGTAGCAACTGTTCCTTAAAAGCTAAAAAGATAGTTTTTCTCTGATAATATCTTCTTCTTTTTTCAAAAACACTTTTGAAGAAGATATACTTAACAATACTTTTAAAAAACTCAGTCAAATGTTGATTAATACTTAAAAGTATTTTTTAAATTTATTGGTTAAACAAAAACGATTTTTCATCAAAAATATTTTTTTTTTCAAAAAACACTTTTAGAAACATCACTTTCTAAGGGATCAAACAAACTATTTGTCACTCTGATTTGTTGTCCACTTGGAGATCTAACCTCTATTTTAATTTCTACTATCGATATATCTATGGAATCTCTCTCTCTCTCTCTCTCTCTCTCTATATATATATATATATATATATATATATATATATATATATATATATATATATATATTAGGTGAGTATTAATTAAAACCAATTGGTATTAGGGATGATTACCAGCGAAAATATAGCTGAATTTTCTTTCCATGGATAGAAAATGCATTCAAGAAGAAATAAGGTCTGTCCCCAATCATATAATGTTCAACAATTATTTTCTGTTCAATTTAAGTAACGGAATTCAATTTTCGAGAGTTGATTTTTTTAATTATGAATTTATATATGAAATTTTTTAAAAGTAAAACTTATATATTTGAAAATTGTTGTTAATAACTTTAATTTACAATAATAAAAATATAAAAATGATATATTAAAAAATATGATAATTTTTTTATTGGAAATGAGAGAATAATTTTCTTTTTCCTTGTGATCTTTTGTTGCATTTATACCTTGTAATTGATTTAATTAATCTTCCGTTGTTGTTGATTCTTGCATTTAAGTTTCTCTCTTGAATGCAATTTATCAATGGAACGAATTTATTTATTTTTCCAATTAAAAGAAGAATCTAGCTATAGTAGGCGAGAGAAGGTAATGCATTTCATGACTAAATTTGAAATTAAAATTAAATTATATTTGATTGAAGATATAAATTTATTCCATACTAAACCTATATCTTCAAAACAAAATTGTAACTTCCCGTATCCGAAACAGACCAAAATGCAGATTTTGAGATGTTGCAGGTGCAACTTACGGTCGCCATCCACGGACCGTAGGTTAGACCACGGCCCGTGCTGGTGGTCCGTGGTTCACCACTGCAACCCCTCCCCAACCCAGCTCAGAAAATCGGCTAAGTCTCGACCCACTGACAGACCCACGGTTCATAGGTCAGACCACGGTCTGTGGTCTGTGTCCATGGATCAAGACTCCTTTACCCAGACTCTGACACGAACTACGATTGACCAGCACGGACCGTCGTACGATCTACGGTCCGTAGTTCCGACCGTAGGTGAGGGTCAGCAGCCAGTTAGATGAAAATTGTTGAGTGGGTCAACTTCAGATGGTCATAACTTTTAGCACAAAAGGAATTATATGTTCCATGACCTATGATATGATAGATAATTGAATCCTGTTTCCAACGCCACCGAGTTTACTAAAATCCAACCTCCGAGTAAAAAGTTATGCTCGTTTTAGTGAAGCCCTGTCGGGTAGACTTGACCGACGACCCCAACCTACGGACCGTCGATTGACCTACGGCCCGTAGGTCCAGTCCGTCAGTCACTCTGACAACAATTAGGTTAGGGGTCTTTTGGTCTTTTTCTATTTCGTTGGACCCCTAAGATACGTCGTTTAGACCCTAAATTATGAGGTTTTAGTCAGTTTAAGCCTAGAAATATAACTAGAACCTAAGTCAAATCATTAATCAAAACTTAGAAAATTAGAAGCAAGAGAGGAGAAAAAGGTCAAGAACCCTAGTTCAAGAACGCAACAAGGTTCCATCAGTTTCAACCCTGAAATTGAAAGATTTCTCCGTGAAATTTGTCACCAGGTATGTGGGATTTCACTAGTGGGTTCCTTTCATCCATTAGGTCCCTAGAATTCAGTCAGATTCTTGATTCCATGATTATGAACAGACCTACGGTTTCTAGAATTTCAACATATCATCATGAATTAGTTATTTAAATGTTCCAAATTACATTATCATGTTTGTACTCAGTTTATTGCATGAATTTCAAAACCCTAGTTATGTATTTCTTTAGTTCTTGAATTACACATGCTAGGTCAGATATTTAAGTTATTCAGATATACATGTTCCTGTTTTGAGTGTCATATTTATCAGTATATTTCAGCATAAACCCTATTTTGAGTTATAAATCTTGAGAAACTTTTCTTTTGACAACACTTGAGTTTTAAACTGAGTTTTTGAGAAAGTTAAGATGAGTTTGGAGAAAGAGCTTCTAAAACATGATTAGTATGACAATTGAGTAGGTCATCAATGTATGAACAGTATGGTATCTAGATATACCATCAATGTTTATGCAATATGACTTCCCAAATCATCAATGATCATAGTATAATATGATTTTGAATTGTTTTCTAAGAAGGAGTTTTCAAGTATGAGTATCTACATGTCAGTATTTTGAGCTATCCAGTATTTACAAAAATTCAGTCATAACCAGTTAACCACTTAATTCATTAGGAGTAGCATAATACCGAGTTGGACTAGGGTTCCGCGTACCCACATAGTCCCAGAACTACGAGCCACGTAGGTGTAAGTCCCCTCTGTGGGCAACATCAGTTTAGTGATCACGTCAGCATGTCTTTATACCTCTGGCAGGGTATATTGGGTCCTTTCGATGGGGCGTATACATCGGACTCCACATTTAGCTCATGTGGTTTTATTGTCTGTTATTAATAGCTCCCAAAGTTCAGTCAAACTCTATTGCATTAACCATATTTTAGTACAGTCAGTATTCAGTCTCAACATGTTATAAATTTGGTCATTGCATCAATTAGCTCAGTATTCGGTATTTTCAGTATCTATATCATGTTCAAATTATATCATTGCTTATTTGCTTTGTTCAGTTATATATTTATTTAAGCTTTACTCTATCCTGCATGCTTAGTACCTTTCAAGTACTGACGCATACGTGCGCTACATCTTCTCGTGATGTAGGTTCAGGTTCTCAGCATCCAGATCACGCTTAGATCGGTTCCCGATCTCCAGTTCAGCAGAATCAGTGGTGAGTCCTCATTCTTCGAGGACTAGTGACATGTTTATCTTTATCGCTTTTAGTCCTTTAGTTTCAGTTTTGCTAGACTTAGCTGGGGCTTGTACATTTCTAGTCAGTTAGAGGCTATTTTCAGACATAGTTTGATTCAGCTTAGTATTGAGTTAATATCTTCTTTGTATTAAACTCATCAATTTTCATATATCTCAGTTATGGTATATGGGTATTCCCCATCTTTTCATTTTATTTATGATTTAGCTTCTGCATCAACTTATTATCTTTAGTATGCTCATGATCATGCCAGCAGGGTTAGCTTGGGATCACTTGTGGTCCTAGGTCCCGTGTCCGCATCTCGGGGGTAGCTCGGGGGTGACAAAAATACTCCCTCCGTCCTTTTTTATATGCCATCTTTTTACTTTGCACTTGCATTAAGAAATGATGTAACTTTACCCTTCTACCCTTATTTAATTTTTTTGGAACTCAAGTTTTCAATCAATGAATATGAATTAATTTATTTTGATTAATTAATTTAACCAATGAACATGAATTATTTACTTAGTTTTTCTAAGTTGGTCAAATGTAACTCACAAGGCTAAAAAAGGAACAATATGATATTTTATGCATTGATTTTATGAAATGACAAATATTATGGATCAACTATTCATAAAAAATGATGACATATAAAAAGAGACGGAGGAAGTATAATTTTAATCTCAACATAGTCCGCAAATCGAACTCTTAAATCTCTAGGTCAGGTATAATAAAATCAGCATGGTATGGACTATAATATCCTTCATTGGGGTCAGAAATAATGTGATGATCTTTTCTTATTGCTTCTATGCACTTTTATGTTTGGCTTTTGTGGCCTTTATTTCCCTTGTCCGTGACATATTGCAAGTATTTTTAATTCTTTTTTAGTAAAATTTAATTGGTAAATTTTATTGTCTAGTTTTAGAAAATAGTTTTGATAAAAAATTTAAAATTTATAAAAGTATAATTTTTAGGCCAAAAAATAATAGTCGAGTTCTTTTTAAAATCTTAAAACTTATCCCAAAGTTTTGTATTTTATAAAAAAAAATCAATCTATTTATGACCAACTTATTCTATCTACCATTCCTCCTCATTAAACACATTCCTAATCTAATTTATTTACATGCTAGCCATTAAAAAATTGTCCGTACAATATTTACATGCCAGCCATTAAAAAACTGTCCGTACAATATGCAATTATTATTTTTATTATTATTATTATTTTATTTTCTTTTTTTTTACCAGTTGAATCTTTGTAATTTCACTAAGTAGGCGTTTGGACATGCGATACTATATCACGATATGGTATCGTGTGATGAAATCAGCGTTTGGACATGCGATTTTACGCTGATTTCATCTCATGATTCCATATCATGAGAGNTTTGTACCAAACTTATGAGTATTTTTTATATAGTTTTTAGAACACATGGGAATAAATCATATTTTATATTTTCTTTTGAATAAGGTGAAATATGTTTCAAAATATTATGGCGAAACTTCTAAACTTCAATCCAAACTTCACTCACATTTAATTTTTTCAAAAATATTTAAAAATGTATGATCAAAGGCTGGCTAAATTTTTCAAAGTCAATAAAGTTTATTTGAACTTGTGGATCAATATTTCCCACTAGAGAGAGTGAGTAATAACTCCAAGATAAGATCTACAATTATCACCAACGTGTTACACGTTTTGTGCTACATATACCTTCACCATTTTGTGTATAAATAAAGTTGCAACTCTTAACAAAAAATCACTCATCACAACACAATGTCTTCTTCTAGTACTACTACTCTTCCATTATGCACCAACAAATTCCTCTCTTCTTCCTTCACCACCAACAACTCATCTTTCTTATCAAAACCCTCTCAACTTTTCCTCCACGGAAGGCGTAATCAAAGTTTCAAGGTTTCATGCAACGCCAACAATAATGTTGGCGAGCATGACAAAAACCTTGACGCTATTGATAGGCGAAATGTTCTTTTAGGGTTAGGAGGTCTTTATGGTGCTGCTAATCTTGCACCATTAGCCTCTGCTTCTCCTATACCACCTCCTGATCTAAAATCTTGTGGTGTTGCCCATGTAAAAGAAGGTGTTGATGTGTCATACAGTTGTTGCCCTCCTGTACCCGATGATATCGATAGCGTTCCGTACTACAAGTTCCCTCCTATGACTAAACTCCGCATCCGCCCCCCTGCTCATGCGGCGGATGAGGAGTATGTAGCCAAGTATCAATTGGCTACGAGTCGAATGAGGGAACTTGATAAAGACTCTTTTGACCCTCTTGGGTTTAAACAACAAGCTAATATTCATTGTGCTTATTGTAACGGTGCTTATAAAGTTGGTGGTAAAGAGTTGCAAGTTCATTTCTCGTGGCTTTTCTTTCCGTTTCATAGATGGTACTTGTACTTCTACGAAAGAATTTTGGGATCACTTATTAATGATCCAACTTTTGCTTTACCATATTGGAATTGGGATCATCCAAAAGGTATGCGTATACCTCCCATGTTTGATCGTGAGGGGTCATCTCTTTACGATGATAAACGTAACCAAAACCATCGCAATGGAACTATTATTGATCTTGGTCATTTTGGTAAGGAAGTTGACACACCTCAGCTCCAGATAATGACTAATAATTTAACACTAATGTACCGTCAAATGGTGACTAATGCTCCTTGTCCGTCCCAATTCTTCGGTGCTGCTTACCCTCTGGGGGCTGAACCAAGTCCGGGAATGGGTACTATTGAGAACATCCCTCATACTCCGGTTCACATCTGGACCGGTGACAAACCTCGACAAAAAAACGGTGAAAACATGGGTAATTTCTATTCAGCCGGTTTAGACCCGATTTTTTACTGTCACCATGCAAATGTGGACCGGATGTGGGATGAATGGAAATTAATTGGCGGGAAAAGAAGGGATCTATCAAATAAAGATTGGTTGAACTCAGAATTCTTTTTCTACGATGAAAATCGCAACCCTTACCGTGTGAAAGTCCGTGATTGTTTGGACAGTAAAAAAATGGGATTCAGTTACGCTCCAATGCCAACTCCATGGCGTAATTTTAAACCAATCAGAAAAACTACAACAGGAAAAGTGAATACAGCGTCAATTGCACCAGTCACCAAGGTGTTCCCACTGGCCAAGCTGGACCGTGCGATTTCGTTCTCTATCACCAGACCAGCTTCGTCAAGGACTACGCAGGAGAAAAATGAGCAAGAGGAGATACTGACATTCAAAAAGATAGCCTATGATGATACTCAGTATGTAAGGTTCGATGTGTTCCTGAACGTTGACAAGACTGTGAATGCGGATGAGCTTGATAAGGCGGAGTTTGCGGGGAGTTATACTAGCTTGCCGCATGTTCATGGAAATAATACTAATCATGCTACGAGTGTTACTTTCACGCTGGCGATAACAGAACTGTTGGAGGACATTGGATTGGAAGATGAAGATACTATTGCGGTAACTTTGGTTCCAAAAGTTGGTGGTGAAGGTGTATCCATTGAAAGTGTGGAGATCAAGCTTGAGGATTGTTAAGTCCTCATGAGTTGGTGGCTATGGTACCGAATTTTATGTTTAATTAGTATTAATGTGTGTGTTTGATTATGTTTCGGTTAAAATGTATCAGCTGATTACTAGCCTTGCCAGTTGTTAATGCTATGTATGAAATAAATAAATAAATGGTTGTCTTCTATTTAATTTTATGTCAATTCTCATTTTAATTAACAGTTAAAATTTTATAGAAAAACTATCTTATAACACAAATATTACTACTACTTCACAACTGATTAATAATTTCCTATTTCTTTAGATTTCAAATCAGATATATGAATATCAAGTATTAGATACATTTTAAAATACAAATGCACAAGAAGAGACAGCGAGATAGGACTTTTGAAATTGAGTAATGCAACAAAATTGGGGTAGCACTGATCTGTTCTACTTTCTGAGTTCTTGAGACTGCTTCCCATTTTGGTCTTGATTCTGCATCATGTATTAATTAGTCAAATATTCACCTAGTTTTAAAATAAGTGGATTTCTTACTTTTCTTTTCACCTTAAAAATTATAGTAGTTTTCAGAGTTTTAAGAAGAAATCGATATTATTCTTTTAAAGTTAAGAGCCTGTTTGGATTAGGTTTTGACTAATCGCTTAAAGTTAAAAGTCATAAATTAAAAATTTTAATTTATGATTTATTTTTATTTGATTGAAAAATAAGTGTCTACAAACACTTTTTATTCTACTCAAACCTATTTAAAATTATTTTAGTTTAAAAATATTTAAAATAAATCAATTCAAACAGATTCTTACTCTTGTTTATAAGATCAACAACCATTATTTTAATTTTCTTTGATTACACGTAAATTAGTAAAAATACTCCTTATTTATTTTTAAAAATAAGTAATTTCTTTGTTAAAAAATATGACTAATCCAAAAATACCACTTATTTTGAAAGGAACCTTTCTACCAATATCTCTAAGGCCTCTCCAGCTACCCCATTTTTCAAGTGGATCCCATGCATCAAGTTTTTGCAGAGATATTCCTATTGTAGGCTAAATTTTCATTTTTATTTCTCTAATTAGTAATTTATAGTTTTATTTACTCTTTTTTTTAATGAAACTTTATGAACTAAAATATCTTTTAACTTCTCCTTGGTCGGATTATAATATCTATTCCGCAAGATATGAGTTAAAAAACTTTATTTTATCCGATCGAAATTAGAGAAATAAGATTTATAAAAATTGAGGTGGTCCTAAATGTCCTATGTTATCTAAACTCAAATAACATTTTTTTTCATCAATCATGTATTTATTATGGAATATCCAGCTAATTTTGTATTTTTTTCTCAAGTACTGATCCAATTATTTTATTTAAATATACAATTAACAAGGGTATCGCCAATTATTTTAGTTTTCTCTATAATTTTGCATCACCTCTATATTTAATTTAAGGAAAAATTACAAGAATATACTATTTAAGAACTTAATTAACAATATATGTATATACTTCTTTTTATTTACAAAGTTAGGTTTTTAATTACAAACATGACAAAACATTTAATTTTATTTTTTTTCAATTTATATATTATATTTTTTGATTTATTTTTTTTTTGAGGGGATTATGTGCTAAATTTATGGGATTGATAATTATTGTTTACTTTTTAGTTTCCAACCATAATTAAATTCTTTATATTATTTTTTTTTGCCTATATATTGAATTTTTGATTTTTTTAAAAATACATCACTATCCGGTTTATTTTCTTTTTTTGGTGGGTTATGTGCTAAATTTATGGAATTGATAATTATTGTTTACTTTTTGGCTTTTCAATCATAATTATACTCTTTTATATTATTATTTTTTTGCTCATATATTGATTTTTCTCTCTCTTAATTTTTTATTCAATCAAATCAAATCATTAATTGTAGCCTTCTCTCACCTCTTTAATATTGTTTTCATACAAAAATCGTTTTCCTTTATTATGACCAAATTAATTATTTTTTTTCTGAAATTTTGAAAGTTATCTACGTTATTTTTTTGACAAAATATATTAATTTGTTATGGTATGACTTAAATAACCATAAGAATCTAGAAAGTTTAATAAAGAAATTAAAAACTTGCATATTATATAGATTTCGTATAACTTTGATGTTAAGTCTTACATAATATTATAAAAAGCACAGTTTTCATTGATTAAAATTTACAATTATTTCATAATCATTTACGTATATAAATTTGTGCATAAAAAGACAAGTTAATATAAAAAACATGCGAACAAGAATGTTATATCATTCAATACACCAATAATACGATTCATTTTATCATAAACCTAAAAGTTTCAACTGCATAATGTTTTAAGTAAAAAGAAAGAAAAAACACTACTATTAAACCTGATGCGCAAATTTGGGGCAAGTCTTCTTGTAATGCCTGGTGTACCACGCAGGGGCGAATTTACGTTGAACCATGGGGGTTCATTTGAACCCCCTTCGTCGAAAAATTACACTATATATATAAAGATTAAAATATTAATTTACGTGTATATATATACTATTGAACCCCCTGAACATATACCAAAGGCGTAGCTCAGTGGCGTTGGGGGTTCAGGAATTTGCTCTTGCACGCGAGTTCGCGTGTTCGAATCCGGGCAAAGGCATTTTTTTATCAGCTTATATTTTAGATGTTTTAATTTTTTTTAAAAATAATAATGCAATCATAAAACGATGTTTAGTTCCAAAAAATTAAGACGCTAATTGGGAATTTAGGATTTATTAGGTTAACCCCTAATTACAAAGTCAAATATTAAAAAACCCTTCTCTTCTTGATTCGATCCGTTTAATCCGACCCGTTTATTTGTGGATATTATTTACGTTATTAATTTTTTTTGAACCCCCTTGATGAAAATCCTCCCTCCGCCACTGGTACCACATATACTAAAAGTGACTTCCTTCTCTTGCATTTTCCTTCGTTGAGTCCCTTCTTACGATCATTATTTGGTGTTCGCGTCATATATCACTCCTTCAATATTGTAATTCACGTACTTGCCTGTTAGATTAAAAAATAATTAGCGAAATTATTAAATTAGTATTACATCTATAACATGATACAAATTAAAATATATAAGAAATTAAGCAACACATACATAATAAGAATGGTATTTTCACAGTAATCAAATTACACAGATTGATATATAGAATGATTTTATCTATATAAAAAGTGTTATCATGTTGCTATACAAAATGGTTTTACGAACGAAATTAGTTTTCTGATTTTTTTATTGTTTGGGTATGAAGTATACCAACACAAAACAATAAGTATTTTAACCAACTTAATAACTATTCAAATTATTGTCTATAAACATCCCAAAAGACACTATCAACTACACCCATATATGTACCCAAAAAGTATCACGAAAGTTGGTGTTTATATATGACCTAAAACTCACGATTTATGATGTTTATTAAAAACATAATATACACTATCAATTACACCAAATGATCTACACCAAGTAAACTATCAATTACACCTAATATTCTACCAAAAATTATTAACGAAATTTAAAGTTTAGATACGAATTAAAATAGACCATCATTTTCACCAAATCATTTACCAAAAAGATATCAGTAATTTGTTGTCTATAAACAACCCAAAACACACTATCAACCATAGCAATAGATGTACCCAAAAACTATCATGAAAGTTGTGGTTTATATACGAACTAAAATATAATAATTACATAAAAAAACTCAACGAATTCTGATTCATATTACAAACATAATATACAATACCAACTACACCAAATGACCTAAACCAACTAAACTATCAATTAGACCTAATACGTACCAAGAAACCCTACATATTAAAAAATCTTAGCAATTATGTTGTCTATATACAACCAAAAACGCACTATCAAGCACACCAATAGATGTACCCAAAATTTATCACGAAAGTTGTGGTTTATATACGAACTAAAATATAACAATTACACCAAAAAAATCACCGAATTCGGGTTAGTATTACAAACATAATATACAATACCAACACCAAATGACCTACACCAACTAAACTATCAATTAGACCTAACATGTAGCAAAAAAAAACCCACATATTAAACCACATCAAATACCAAAAATAATAATCACAAATTTGATATTTAACAACAACATAATATACACTATCAATTATACAACTCAACCCATAAAACTGATTTTTTAAAGGAACGATCTTAAATGCACCATCATATTCAATCCTAATATAACAAGATTTCTAAGTAAAATTAAACAACTAAACACCTAATTTCCTTTTTTAACACAAAAACATATAACAAGATTACAAGATGACGATCACAAAAAAAATATACCTGTCGCAGTGTCCATTGTGTTGAATTAGAATTGAAAAACTATTCGTATTCATAATTGAACAATCGAGCAATGGGGAGAAAGAGAGTTTTAGTTTGGTTTAAAAACCTTTTTTATGAGAGAGAATATATAACCAATCTGAGTAAATCGTGGAATGAAAAAGATTGGAGACAATCAAGGAATGGGGAGAAAATCGTGGCTGATTATTTAAACGGTACTTTTTATAAAAAAAATTAATTCCTATTTTTGAAAAAAAACTATTGTTATTTTGTTGAAAAAATAAACTATTGCTATGTGGTTATTAAGGTACTTAATTTGTATACTTGAGTTTTTTACCTTGCAAAGTTTTATTTGAGATTATGAATCACACTTCTATGTTTTATTTAGTACCGTGTTTGAAACTTACTTCTCCTATATGTTTTATTCAATTTCGTAACGATTATCTGTTGTAGCAAAATAACTTTTTTCTTTTGTAAGTATCGATCACCATATTAAAGAAACCTAAATAAATTTTTTTTTTAGAAATAAGTAGTTTCATTTTTAAATGGTGTGCCTAATCAGGAAACACCATTTTATTTTAAAACAATATCTCTACGGGCCTCCCCACCTACCACCATTTTCACATCACATGACCAACAAGGGCCTCCCCACCTACTACCATTTTCACATCACATGACCAACAAGAGGTGTGTGGATCCCATGCATCAGGTTTTTGAACTGATTATTCCTATTTAGGCTATAGTTTCATTTTTATTTTTTAAAATTAGTAATTGATTGGTTTACTCAGTCTTCTTATTTAACTAGATATAGGACACCGTGCCAGCACGAGGCCCAATATATATTATTTTTTTATTTTAATTTATGTCATATTATGGAATTTGAGAAGTTATTAAAATTTTTATATGATTTTAAAAATATTTTAAATTTTTAGCTATTGTGATTTGTAGTACTTTTTTTTAACATAATTTTGAAAATAATATTTATTACTCTGTTTGTTCTAATTTATGTGGCACACGCAGAATTTCAAATATTAACCATTTTTTATATGTCTCTTTAATATATTAAGTTGTTAATTATTGTATTTTATAGTACATTTTGAACCTAATTTTTTTAATAATATATGTTATTTGTCATGTCCCAATTTATGTGGCATTAATTGATAGATTTGTTGGAGTCAAGAGATTTATTTTGTTAATTATTGTAATTTATAGTTTTTTTTTTCGTCAATATCAAACAATATATGTTGTTAATTGACAGAATACTTTTAATGTAATTTTTTTAAAAAAATATGTGTGACTCTCCATGTCCCAATTTATGCGGCACATGTAAAGTTTTGACAATTAACCAAAATTTTAATACATTTAAAAAAATATTTTTAAGTCGTTAAATTTTAAGTAATTTAAATTGCTGTATTATTTATTACAATTCTGGAAACAGCCTCTCTACCTCCACGAGGTAGTGGTAAGGTCTGCGTACACTCTACCCTCCCCAGACCATACTTAGTGGGATTGCACTGGGTATGTTGTTGTTGTTGTTGTTATTATTTATTACAATTTATAATACTTTTAAAGTAGTTGAAATATTGTACTATTTATTATGATTTATAACACTTTTTTTAAAAATTTATGTCATATTATGGAATTTGAGAAGTTATTGAATTTTTTATATGATTTTAAAAATATTTTAAATTGTTAGCTATTGTGATTTGTAGTACTTTTTTTTAACATAATTTAGAAAATAATATTTATTACTCTATTTGTTCTAATTTATGTGGCAAATGCAGAATTTCAAATATTAACCCTTTTTTATATGTCTCTTTAATATATTAAGTTGTTAATTATTGTATTTTATAGTACATTTTGAACCTAATTTTTTAATAATATATGTTATTTGCCATGTCCCAATTTATGTAGCATTAATTGATAGATTTGTTGGAGTCGAGAGATTTATTTTGTTAATTATTGTAATTTATAATTTGTTTTTCGTCAATTTCGTCGACTATTTTTTTTATTAATTATTGTAATTTATTGTTTCTTTTTCGTCAATTTCAAACAATATATGTTTATTATATAATCCATTTTATGTGGTACCAATAGAATTTAGAGAGTCAATTAAATTTTTTATATAAGTTTTAAATAATTAAGCTGTTAATTATTGTAATGTATAGTATTACTTATATTATTTTTAAATATATTTAAATATTATATGTTAGGTTTTTTATCCTAATTTATATGGCATTGATAGAATTTAAAGTGTCAAATAATTGTTAATTATTGTAATAGATAATATGAAGTATTTAAGTCATTTATAGTATAGTAATTAATATATAATATGTAGTATTTAAGTGGAAGGTGGTGGGGCCCACTTATATAGTTTGATAAATATATTGGATATTAGTAGTGATTTATAGTATAGTAATTAATAATATATAATATGTAGTATTTAAGTAGGTAATGGGGCCCACTTATATATTTTATAAATATATTGGACAGTAGTAGTGATCTTATTGGAACATTGGTAGTCATTCCTAGACTCTTCTATAATATAGTAATACTACTTTATAAACTAAAATATCTTTAACTTTTGTTTTCTCTAAATATAATATCTAAGACATAAGTTAAAAAAAACTTCATCTTATCTAATAAAAATGCTAAGATTTGAAGTGGTCCTAAGGACATCTCCAATCCTACACTCTATTTTACTCTTCAAATATAGAGTTCTCTATTTTTTCAGACAATAGAGAGTATGGATAGTAGTTCTCCAAATTTAAAGAACTACTATTCAACTTTCTATAATTGAAGAGTATAAGGTAAAATAGAGAGTAATTGGAGAGGACATTCTCTATTTTACTCTCCAAATATAGAGAATGGAGAGTAAAATAGAATAGAGTCGGAGACGATCTAAACGTCCTATGAGCCGGTGGGCACCAGAGTAGCCAATTGTCATATTTAGTTTAAGTAATAAAGTGATAAAATTTGTACCTGGTACTATCAAAAGTTATTACTTCTATTTTCAAAAAGAAGTATATATATATATATATATATGCATGAAATATAATACTCCATGAAATTGCATTATCTTTTTTCTCTCTGACCCAAAAAATGGAATTTAACTTTTTTATAAAATGAGAAATGACTCAATTTTAGAATTGGGGAAAAGGCTAAATATATCCCTTCATTATCGTAAATGGTATGTAAATATCATCTGTCATACTTTATGTTTCTATATATATCTTTGTATAACGAATCTTTTTCAACTTTTTACTCCCTTTATAAAAGGTGATTTTACTTTTTTCTTATACTAGAAATCCGCGCCTAGCGCTGGAATTTAATGTCACGTAATTTATAAAAATAATACTTGAAACCTATCATTCATTAAAACTAATTAAAACACTATATTATCTTACATACAAGATTACGTAGTAACGAATATTAATAATTTTATAATTTATCATTTTGCTTCCAGGAAGTGTTATTATTTGATATTTTTGGAAAATCAAATGAACATCAACCTGAGATATTAAATTTTTGAATAAATAAATAATCGTTGGTGAAATGATAAATCGTTGGGAAATCCCTCTATTTATAGACAACAAAGGGTAGTGTGAACAAATGCTTATTGTGCCTTATTGGAAAGGTCACAACTCTTTGGAAAAGTTATAACCCTTCAGAAATTTCACAACCTTTCAGAAAAGTCACAACTCTTCATAAAAGTCATAATTCTTCATAAAAGTCACAACTTTTCATGAAAGTCACACCTGTAAAAACCCAGAAAAAAATTTGAACTAAGACTTGAACCATCCTTCGTTGTGACTAGGATTTTACTAAGGAATTTAAAATTTCTTAAGTATTAAGGTTAGGTCACTAGATGTAGCACTTTGAGTTCCAAAAAGAACTAAATTGGAAATAGCAAAATCTGAAATTTTGCAAGTTATGCTTAAGTTATGAGTTTTGGGTCAACTTGAAACAACTATAACTCTCAGTACATGATGAGTTAGGTGGTCTACAAGATAGCTAATGAAAGGTCTTTGAATTATCTTTCCAACTCCATCGAGTTAGCTAAGTTTCGAGTTTGTATGAGTGAGATATGCATTTTTTAAGTTAAGTTGTCCAATTAAGGAAAGTTACCCGAAATTAGTAAGGGGTATTTTGGTATTTTCCTTACCAAATCAGATTTAATTCATTTTTAGTATGGTTTTAAGGGTCTAATCTTATAAGGTTCAGTTTTATAACCCTAATATACGCCTAGGGTTTTAGTTGAGAGTTCAAGAAGAGAAAAAAAGAGAAAATAGGAGAAAAAAGGCGAGGATCAAAACGTTCGTCGAGAGTCTTGCATTATGTTGCGGATTTTCTCCATGGGTTTAATCCCTAAGAGGTATATAAGCTTCCATAGCGTTGGGTTCGTTCACCCATACGCCAATCATGATTTATTCAGCGTAATTTTGTTCTTGAAATTTAAGGATTTAAGTTCTTGACGAGTTCTTGATAAGTGTTCTTGAAGTTTCCTTATCGATTAAGTTTTGATGTAAGATTCTACTTGGGTCAACTTCAAACTACCATATCTCTTAGAATATAAAAAGCTACGTGAGCCATAACCTATCCAGTTAAAGGTGTTTGAATCTACTTTCCAACGCCGCCAATTTCGCATCAATCCAATTTCTGAGTAAACCGTTATGACTATTATAGTAACCTATACAGTGCTGTTATGAATTTAGCCGACGGGAAAACATTAAAAAGGGTTGTTTTTATTTTTTTACCACCAAGAAAATCCTAAACGAATTTTTTGACTAATAAAAGGCTTAAAAGAACCAGATTTTCATCTTTTAGTCCATCATTCTCTTCTCTCTTAAACCCTAGGGAAAAACACTAAGGAAAAATTAAAGTAGAAGACTCCATTCAAGATTCTTTCTATCTTTTTCAAGATTCTTCTTCAAGGTAAGTCTTTCTCCAAGAAATCCATTCTTTTCAACTCAAATTCCTCCATACAATTACGAATCACTAATGAAAATCATAAATCTTGGCCATAGAGATTTCAAGAAACTAATTTAAGAATCACAAGAAAGGTTTTCTTGATTGTTTACCTTCAAGCTAGGGTTTCAAGGCTTCTAATCAAGTTCTTCTTCAAGATTATTCAAGATTCTTCAAGAACCTTGTTTTTTTTCAAGTATGTAAGGCTATCATAGTGTTGGACTAGTTCGTCCTCACGCCTTACATTTTCTTTCAAATCAGTAAAAGAGAAATCTAGGATTCTACCCCTAGATTTGAGTATTCTTGAGATAAGTTGATTTGAGTTCTTGAGTTCATGGTTATTATAAAAAATACTATTCCCAATTATTGAGTTTTAAACTGAGTTTTGAGGAAGTAAGTATGAGAATGAGAAGAGTCGTATACCTGAGTTCCATATTGTTATTTAGACCCTTGAGTCGAGTCATTCATGCCCATAAATTCTACATGAACTCCATCAGTTGAGTATCTTTAAGAGGAGTAGCATCTTTGAGTTTTCAAGTCTTTGAGCATTGAGTTCCTAATCCTTCTGAGATTATATTCCTACTGATGGGACTACTACATGTTACATATGAAGCCCTTTGAGTTGAGTTATTCATGCCCATAATTCTACATGAACCCTATGAGTCGAGCAATCTAGAGATGAGTAGTATCATTGAGTTTTGACTACTGAGGTTCTTTATTTCTATTAAGATCCCTAAGTTGAGTCGTTCATGTCCATAATTCCGCATGAACCCTATGATTTGAGTTATAAATTTTAAAAAGCTTTTTAAAGCCAAAACTTGAGCTCTTAAACTGAGTTTTGAGAAAGTAAAGATGAGTTTTGAGAAAAGAGTTTTCTAAAACACGATTAGTATGACAATCGAGTATGTCATCAATGTATGAGCAGTATGGTATCTAGATATACCATTAATGTTTATGCAATATGACTTCTTGAGTCATCAATGATCATATTATAATATGATTTTGAAATGTTTTTGAGAAAGAGCAGAGTTGAGTTCATTTTCTTTAAAATGATATATATATGGGAACTAAGTATTCCCAAGAATAAATGTTTTCACATTTAAGGTGAGAGGAAATTGAGATTTCCAAAAGAGTTTTGAGCAATTTGAGTATCATCTCTTCTAAGAGAAAGATTTTTGAGTAATTATCTCAAACCACAGAAAGAGTTATGTTTTTAAACATATGAGCTAGTATATTTTGGGAGTAGTATTGAGCATCAATATGGGGGAGAGTTGAGATAACGCAAAGCCCCCATAAACCATGTGGCCAACGTTGGTAGAAAGGGTCATACTTTTTAGATGATTCTTCAATGCTTTTTAGCATAGACTAGTGAATCCACTTAGTGAGTAGGTCTTATACTCTAGCAAAGTATAGGACAGTTCTGATAGCGTGGGCAAGACGTTGTATCATCACATAACTCATAGTGATGGTTGTCGATTAGAGAAACTCCCACAGAGATATTTGTTTTTTTATATAAAAAGAGTTTACTTGTATTTTCATATACAAACATAGTTTATATTGTATTCTTGCATACAAAATGAGTATATTGTATTCTTAAATACATTGAGTTGCTTTCTACTGTTTTAAAAGCTTTCCATATATTGCATCTCTTATTGTTGCTTTATATTGAGTTGAATATCCAGAGTTGAGTACCCAGAGTCAAGTATCTTATTATTGAGTTCAGTCTTATTTCACTGAGTTGAATATCTTATCTTTGAGTTGAGTATCTCATTCTTGAGTTGAGTTTAGTTGAGTGAGTTGAGAAAAGGTAAGTATGTTTCTTTTTTATCAAGTTCAAGCTTATGTTATGCTTTAGAATTCCCCTTACATACTCGTACATTTCACGTACTGAGCCATTTGGCTTGCATCGTTTCATGATGCAGATACATGTATTCAGGGTCATCAACAGGTGCTTCGTTGATACCATATACATGCAGTTCGAGTTAGCTATGGTAAGCCTCTTTACTTCCGGAGGGTTTCACTTGTATTTTCAGTTATATCAGTTGTTAGGATATCGTGGGTCTTGTCTGGACTTCCATCTTTGTCATTTTGAGGCTTCATAGATACACAGTAGAGTTTCAGAAGTCTGTTCATTTATTTTGTTAACACTTTGTTTGGATCATTGTTACCCATTGTTTCATAATGTATTGTATTGTACTCTACTGTATGGTAGATACAATGTTTGGCTAGAGTATTGTTTGTTGTTGTTTAATAATATTTTAATTGTTTGGTTTGATCGTATCGTATTGTATTGTAATTTATAAATTTACTAAAATATCCTTAATTATTCTAGGGTAGGAGGTTTGACTAGAATTAAATAATATAAGGTAAAGGGTAAAATAGTATTTTGAAATATTATGTAAAGATATAATTGGAAAAATAAATTAAGTAACAATGGAAACACACCAAATCGGTTGTTCCATAAAATAGGGATTTTCATTGTTACGTAACAACGAAATTTAACAATACAATACATTTTAAGTAACAATCAAAACAAACATTGTAGTTATAGTAACGATACAATACAATACACTACAATAGGTAACAATGATCCAAACAGAGTGTAAATGTTTTAAAGACTTAAGTTGCCTATTTTATGGCGAGTTGAATAATTTATTTTTATTCAGAGTTTTTCATTTGAGTTAAAGCTTTGTATTTCAGTTTCATGAATTTTTATTCAGTTTTAAGCTTTGTATACTTGAGTTAGTCTTCCACTTGTAGTCAGCCAGGATGAGGGTTCGCTTGGGGACCAATAATGATTCTCGAGTGCTGGCCACATCTAGGGTGTAGGCTCGGGTTGTGACAATAACTTTTCATGAAAGGGGAAAACTAGTTTTGAAAATAAATAAATTAAAAGAAAATCCTGGTTTGTGGTGACGCCACGTAGGCGGGCCTATGGTTCTCTTATATATATATATATATATATATATATATATATAAAAGAGATATGATATGCAAATAACACGTACAAGGTGGCAAACCATTTTCAACTGCAAAATTCAAAAAGGGAAATAATTTATCATTATTTCGTATCTAATTAAATATTTTCACATAAATTGAGGTGTGTGAAATATTTATTTATTTAAAAATAGGTTTTAGCAAACAAAATTTCCAATCACAAATTTCAACATTATTATGTTTCAACATAATTTCAACTTAAATACACTTTTATTACTTAATTAACTTCAAATACTATATCATCTTTTTAAAAATATTAACTAATTCATGTCGAAATGCTTGCTTAAGAACGTATAATGTTTTGGAGCTTAATTAACAATGTAAAAGTGAAAGGAAAAACTAATAATAGCTTGTTCAATCGAATTTTGGAGGTCAAAAATACTTATTCATTAAAATATTAGGTATTTGATCTAAGTTTTGATAGAAAATAAGTTCTTCACAAACTTAAAAATGTAGTTCTTCCTTTTAAAGTCTTTTTTGAGACAAATATATTCTTAAATGTTTGATCAAACACTAATTATTACTTAAAAATAGTTTTAAATTTATTGACAAAACACCAAACTACTTCTTATCAAAAATACTTTTTCGATTCTAATAGTAATACTTTTAGGAAAAAACCTTTTTACTTTCCGCCTAATTTCAGAAAAGGACAATAATTACGATGAAGAAGATTTAAAAACATGTGGGGAATTTAATTCATGGGTTGGGCAAAAAACAATCTTGTCTGGAAGTTTAATGTAATTACTTTAAATAATTCAGCCTTTTTCAGTCGATGCAATACAGGCCACATGATTTTATTTCTCTTTTTCAGATTTTGAACGTACAATTTGGAAAAATAAGAAGCTTGATTTGACATTTACCAGAGTGAAATGTGAATAAGATAAATAATACTTTCGTCCATATCAATTTACTTTTAACTTGAAACAAAATTTTAAAAAAAGGTAGTATAAAATATGGACGTAAACCGCACTTAAAAAACATTCATATCATCGAGGATGTAAACTGTACTAGACAAATTCTATGCGACAAGCTTGATTTAGAATATACTAAGGAGGAACCGATCCAAGATAACTATCCTCCTAATCAACTGAGTCATTGCGAAGGACATTTTGTGATGTTTAACATGCTACATATATAATAAGTAAAGAATTGCCATAAAAAAAACATTGTTTTAAAAAAATTAATAAAAAAGGAAAAAGGTATAACGAACATATTGAACCGGAGGGAACACGAAAAAATAAGTTTAGTGGGTGATCTTAAAACCCTCACATATTAATAATTTTACTATACTATAATATGGGTCGTTTGGTTGGGAACTAGTTATCCCAAAATTAATTATTCTGAAATTAATTGTTCTGGGATAACTTATCCCATCCTATGATATAAATGATGGGATAAGTTATCTCAAACATGTCAACCAAACAAGATAGCAACATTTTATACTAGAACTATTATTTTATCTCAGGACTATATATTCTTATCTCTCGTAGGGAGTTGAAGTGCCAAAGCAGGCAACAAGTCAACATGCATGCTTTGGCACCCTAATGTCACGGACTTAGAGTGATGGCTAAGATTCCATGCGGCCCTTGACGGTTTACTCACTAATCTTTCAAGATCTTATAAACTCAAGGAAGCCTTTAAGACTTGGATCGCTAAGAGAATGCTTAAGGAAAGACTTAGAAAGAACAAAGAGAGAGTTTTTGGAAGAAGGCTTTTGTATTAAGCTTGGAAGATTGCTTTACACTTGCTTGGTGCCTTTGCAAATGAGGGGCACCTCTATTTATACTACTCTCCAAGGACTAAAGTGCAATTAATATTTACATGAGAAGTCCCTAAACTTATTTACACTTTGGTCCTCTCTCTAGAGAATTCCACACTTTCTAGGATTTTCCAAACATTTCTTGGAAAATATCTAGTCCCTTTCTAGAATTCTCTACATACTCTAGGACCTTCCAAAGCTTTCCAAGTTATTCTAGAGAATTCTAGGGAATTCTCTAGCCTTCTTGAATAATCTAAAGGGTTCTAGAGTCTTCCGGAAACCTCTCCACAACTCTAGACCCTTCCGCCCCTATCCGGACGCAAAATTCTATTGCGAAGTGGCGGGACGTGACACTAAGGATGCTTCAGTAATTTCATAGGATTGAAACAATATTATTGGCTGAAAAGTTATTTTATTGCAGCAGCAATATAGATGGTAGATTGACTTGACCATATTCTCCTTTACTCACCGCCAAGTTCTCGCTTAACATTTCACATATGTTGCCGCTGAAACCACAACGTGGACTTCTATCCTTTGTTCTTTTAATGCTTTCCTTGTCAATTTGTAAGAAAAATAGGTAATTAAGTACTATTATAGAACATTTTAGTTACGTATATTTTTGTGATTCCTTTGTTTTTATTTGTTTTTTTAGTCTTTTATATATTTAAAAATTATAAATTATAATAATTAAAAGATTTATATTTATTTAATTTTTAGAAATCTATCAGTGTCATATAAATTAGGACAAGAAAATAATATGTATTATTTAAAAATGACGTAAAAAATACTATAGTCCAAATAACTAACTACTTGTAATTATTTTTGAAAACATAATTTTTTTTTTACTAACTCTTGAAATTTTATTTGTGACACATAATCTGAGACAAAGAGATTAATATATATTATTTGAAAATTATGTAAGAGATACTGTAAATAATAATTAGCAATTTAAAATATTTAAAAAGATCGATTGACTTTCGAAATTCTATTAATGTTACATGAATTGAGAAAAAAAAGAAGTAACATATATTTTTTAAAAAATTACATAAACGATACTATAAATCACAAAAATTAACAAATTAAGATATTAAAAAGACATGAAAACATTCATTTGACTTTCAAAATTATATCAATGCCGTAAAAAATGGGATAAAGAAAGTAGCATATATTATTTGAAAATGACATTAATTATAATATAAATCACAATAGTTAACAACTTAAAATATTTAAAAATTGAGATGACTCTCCAAAAGTCATTTGTGCCACATAAATTAAGAAAAAAAGAGTATCATATATTGGGCCCGTGCTAGCATAGACTCTTTTATATATATATATATATATATATATATATATATATATGACAGAAATAATTTAAAAAGTAATAGAATCCGTACTGAATTTAGATATGTAATTGATAATCTTAAAGTAATTTATTGATGTGTACATCAGTACATGTGCATATGCTAAATGAAGAAGCTCCACTATGGATACCAGCTGTGGGAGTGAACAAAAAGAAAGAAGAAGACGACATAATTATGTACGATTAGTAGGACCTGTTTGGCAGGAGATATTAAATTAAAGGAAAAATTTAGTTCAATAAAAATATTGTTTGGATAAATACTTTGGATTCTTAAGTAACACGTTTTTTTTTCATAAATGTCAAAATATTTCACTACGGTGAAAACTATCAAATTTTTTCAATCATTTAAAATCTTACTAAATATTTTGTGTTTATTTTTCATATTATAAATCACCTTAGTAGGGGTGACAATTGGATGGTTGAGACAAATTTGATCGAATCAAAATAGATCAAGATAACAATCGGATCAAGATCCAATCGAACCCAACCTAGATTTGATATTGGATCAAAATGGATAGTGTCAAAATCCAACCTATTTTAAGTTTTAATTATTTTATTTAGGAAAAATTACTTAAATACACAACACTTCTTTATATATTCTCAATATTTCCCTACTCTTTTACTAAAATACAAAAATCTCTTATTTTCCCCCAATTCAACTTAATCGGATACTTTATTAGTTTAAGTATCCGCTCGCTATTAATTAAAGTATCTGCGCTGTTATATTATGCATCCGCCCATTAATTAAATATCCGTGCTGCTAACAACTTAATAATTTAAGTATCCGCCCGTTATTAATTAAAGTATCTGCGCTGCTATATTATGCATCCGCCCGTTAATTAAGTATCCGTGCTGCTAACAACTTAATAATTTAAGTATCCACCCGTTATTAATTAAAGTATCTTCGCTGTTATATTAAGTATCCACACTGCTATATTATGTATCCGAAAAACACTAAAAAAAGGGATTTTTGGTAATTAATGAAAAAGTAGGGAAAGGAAGTAATTTCTTTCTTATACTATGTCATTTGCCTAATTTTTACTTTTATTTATTCTTTTAAAAGATTTTAGTACCTAATAACAATACTTTAAAAAACTCCGTCAAATGTTGATTAATGCTTAAAAGTATTTTTTAAATTTATTGGTTAAACAAAAATGATTTTTCATTAAAAATATTTTTTTTTTTAGAAACAGCACTTTCTAAGGGACCAAACAAACTATTTGTCAGTTCGATTTATTGTCCACTTGGAGATCTAACCTCTATTCTAATTTCTACTATTGATATATCTATGGAATCTCTCTCTATATATCTATATATTTTAGGTGAATATTAATTAGAAACCAATATATATTAGGGATGATTACAAGCGAAAATATAGCCAGATTTTCTTTCCATAAATAGAAAAGGCATTCAAGAGGAAATAATGTCTGGCCCCAATCAATTAATGTTCAACAACTATTCTTTGTTCAATTTATGTGATGGAATTTAAATTTTGAGAGTTGATTTTTTAATATTTTATTTTATTTCCATGTTAGTTTTAGGGTGATATTAATTACACTTTTAATAAGAATATGTCATAAATCGTCATAATAGTTTAAGTGCGTAGCTAATTTTTTGAGACAACTTAAAATATAAATATATGCCTTTTTCCTAAAGTAAGAGCACATAGGTAACAACCATTCAAACCAGCTGTAAGTTCTAACGATTTATTTTGTTTGAATCTTCCCCAAATAATCCAACTGATTTAAAATATAAATAATTACTAATGTAATGGCATGGAATGGTATATATACTGCATAATCATAACAAAAAGTTTATGATCAAATAAATAAGCAAGTTTGAGTTTTAAGTGTACCGTAAAACAAATAAAAAGAGTCTATGTTCAAATACAACATTATCCAAACTACACCTTCACATTCTTTTTTATATTTCAATCTTTAATAACTATTTTCCGTAAAGCTAGTACAAAGTAATTAGCTAGCGTTTGATTATAATTTTTTAAATATTTTTAACAAGTTACTTTAAGAGGAAGTTTGTATACCGATTCTGAATTTCTCCTTTAGCTTATTGTTTCTGATTTAATAGAAAGTAAATCCTCTCCAACAAAAGCAAAGCCAGGATTTAAAGATTTGAGGTGTACCAATAAACTTAAAATAAAAACAAAGAAATAAGGCTCTAATTGGATTCAAACCCTGCTCTCACGGGTGGTTCTTCTGGCTTGTAACAGCGACACAAAGACACTCCTATGCAACTATGCTTCTCATGGGTGCACTATTAATTATATTCTAATTTTTATTAGTTTTTCAAGATTAATATACATATATACATATATACATATATTTTTTTTCTGAAGCTAATGGGTGCACGTGCACCCCACAGATAAATATGAGTCTGCCTTTGCTCTTAGGTACTAGCTTGTTTGGCCAATACTTTTTCTTTAAAAAAAAGGGTGAGGTATTTGATCTATTTTTTTGAGAAAATAAGTGTTTTGGTATGTAGTAGCAACAGTTTCTCAAAAGCTAAAAAGATAGTGTTTCTCTGATAATATCTTCTTTTTTTTAAAAAACACTTTTGAAGAAGATATACTTAACAATACTTTCAAAAAACTCAGTCAAATGTTGATTAATGCTTAAAAGTATTTTTTAAATTTATTGGTTAAACAAAAATAATTTTTCATCAAAAATATATATTTTTTAAAAAACACTTTTAGAAACATCACTTTCTAAGGGACCAAACAAACTATTTGTCAGTCCGATTTGTTGTCCACTTGGAGATCTAACCTCTATTCTAATTTCAACTATCGATATATCTATGGAATCTCTCTCTCTCTATATATATATATTTTAGGTGAATATTAATTAAAACAAATTGGTATGAGGGATGATTACCAGCGAAAATATAGCTGGATTTTCTTTCCATGGATAGAAAA
>NC_064291.1:46632966-46655334 GCF_019186545.1 Solanum stenotomum
AATGGCAAAGTGTTACAAGTTCATTACTCGTGGCTTTTCTTCCCGTTCCATAGATGGTACTTATACTTCTACGAAAGAATATTGGGAAAACTCATCGATGATCCAACTTTCGCTTTACCATATTGGAATTGGGATAATCCAAAGGGCATGCGTTTACCTCCCATGTACGATCGTGAAGGGACTTCCCTTTACGATGAAAGGCGTGATCCACAAGTCCGTAACAACACTGTTATGGACCTTGGTTTTTTTGGGGACAAGGTTGATACAACTGAACTCCTATTGATGAACAATAACTTAATTCTAATGTACCGTCAAATGGTAACTAATGCTCCGTGTCCTCTTTTGTTCTTTGGTGGACGTTACGTTCTCGGGAATAACATCGAAGCTCCGGGAACCATTGAAAATATCCCTCACACACCAGTCCACATTTGGACTGGTACAGTACGAGGTTCAACTTTTCCTAATGGTGATAAGTCATACGGTGAGGATATGGGTAATTTCTACTCAACTGGTTTGGACCCGGTTTTCTATAGCCACCACGGCAATGTGGACCGGATGTGGAACGAATGGAAAACACTAGGAGGGAAAAGAAAAGATCTAACACAACCAGAATGGTTGAACTCCGAGTTCTTTTTCTATGATGAAAACAAAAATCCTTACCTTGTGAAAATCGGAGACTGTTTGGACACGAAGAAGATGGGATATGACTACGCACCAAGCCCCACCCCATGGCGTAACTTCAAGCCAAACAAAAAATATTCAACTGGGAAACTGGACCCAAGTAAAGTTCCACCAGCAAGCAAAATATTCCCAATCTTTAAGCTGGATGGAAACACATCGTTTTCCTTGGATAGACCAGCTTCGTTAAGGACTCAAGTGGAGAAAGAAAATAAAGAGGAGATTCTAACGTTCGGCTTCATAAAATATGATAATAGAGACTACATAAGGTTCGATGTGTATGTGAACGCGGACAAGAATGTGAAACCAGGGGATCTTAACCAGAAAGAGTATGCGGGAAGCTATACTAGCTTGCCACATACTCATAAACCTGGTGATGATGATCATATTTCAAGTGCTAATTTGCAGCTGGCGATAACAGAACTGTTGGAGGAGCTTGATTTGGAAAAGGAAGAAAAAATTGTGGTGACTCTGGTTCCAAGGAAAGTTGGCGAAGGTCTCGCCATTGGATGTGTGGAGATCATGCTTGTGGATTGTTAATTTAGTTTCTACTGAATCTGCTGAGATTACACTTTGATGGTTGATTCCTTGTTTCCGTCAAGTGTTGAACTCTTTAATCTTCGCCAAGATACTTTCTCAATTATCTTCTCTCATGAAGTTTAATTTCCTTGTTCTGTTTGTTTTTCCTTTTTCATGTTGAAATTAGCTTGAAGCTTGAATAAAAATCTGTTGTTATTATGTTAAGAATAGAAAAAAAAAAAAAAAAAGTATAACTGAGATATAAACTACGTAAAAAGTACACACATAGTTTCTTTACGACCATAAAATGGAATAAATAAATGAAAACGTATTGCATGAGGATTTTTCCATTTTTTATTAGAAAGTGTTTCCAATCACTTTTTTCATCTACCAAATTAAATCAATTACTTGAATTTTTAAAATTTATAAAATCAAATCAAAAAAGTATCCGGTTTCATTTTATATGAGTTAGTTTGATTAGACACAAAATTTAAGCAAGAAAGAAAGAAAGCTTTTAAAAATTTGTTGTCTAAAGTAAGTGAAAGATATTTATATTGCTATAAATTATTTAATTAAGGATAAAATAGTCATTTTAAAATTATATTGTTACTTAATCTAAAAATATATCATTTTTAGGACTGACTAAAGAAAAAAATAAGTCATATAAGAATATCCATTATAAAAAAGTTGGAAACTAAAACCAATCAATTTTGTCGTTTATTTATAATTTTAATTTAATATGATGTGACAATTCAAGATAGGACGAGAGACAAGTGAACGAAGAAAATGTACAGTATGTTTCGCCATTGATGAATGTACATTTTTCATGGAGGGATGACAATGGGCCGGGGTGGATGGGAGAAGGGTTGAGGTGGGATTTTTAAAAATTAATATGGGGCAGGGCTTTCTGTGAATATATGCGATTTTATGTGGATTCAAATTTAATTTTAATTTTTTACATGTTATAAGAATGATAGAGCATTATTTATTAAGATAATTTCATTAAACTTACTAAAATATTCAAGATAATAAATGAAAATGATTCAATAAAAAATAATACAATTTCTTACATGTTTCTCAATTGACCTCTAAAAAATAAAATTTTAAGTTACTATCTTATTAAATTAATACAACTTAATGAAAAAATGAATTTATTTTTATGAATTTTATTTTTAGTATTAAATATAACTAGAAAAATAAAATATTAAAAAACTTATGCCGGACAGGATGAGGCGGGTTGAAAATAAAAAGAGTTGTTTTGCAGGGCGGGGCGGGGCGGATTAAAAATTTTGCGGGTTAAGCTCAACCCACACCTCCCCTGCCCTACACCGCCCCATTGCCATCCCTACTTTCACGTATATTATAAGTATATAATTTACATAAAAGAGCTAATTACATTAATTTTTTAAAAAAACTTACAAAATCACTTGAAATTTATGGATTTCAAATATATTATTAGACTTCAAGATATATTAGTACATGATCCACATACATAGAGGAGGGATGTATCAGAGAGGGGATAAAAATGTATAAGAATCTGGATACATTGGAGAGGGATGTATCCAAGAGGGAAGATATAGAGATATATCGAACATCCGGATACAAACTTTCTTAGAGATGTTATGGAGCAGGTCCGTATGATTCAGTATAGACTGTTGACAGCCTAGAGTTAACATAAGAGTTATGTAGACCGGAGAGTTTGAGCTCTGGCGTTTATGAAGGCTGATTATGTTTGGCTCCGAGTATGACCCATGAAGGCTGTGATGAGGTTCGGAAAGAAGGGCAAATTACTTAGCCCTACATTCATTGGACCTTTTGACATTTTAAGTTGAGTGGGAGAGGTGACCTATAAGTTGGCCTTGCCACCTAGTTTATCGACATTTCATCCTGTTTTCCATGTCATCATGCTTCAGAAGTATATTCTGAATGAGTCTCATGTGCTTGCACTCGATTTAGTGGAGCTGGGTCTAGACTTGATATTCGAGGAGGAGCTTATAGCCATTTTAGATAGGCAGGTTCGGAAGCTTAGAACCAAATAGAAATATTTATATTTTGATTGGACTAAAGAAATATTTGGAGCATAAGTTAATTATATGTTAGTATGAATACTTTACCGAAAAAATTCAAAAACCCAAAAAAATCTTAGGTTTATTCATTTGGTTTGATTTAAAAAATTTAAAGTTCGATACAAATGGTTTGGTTTGATATTTGAAGAACCCAAACCAACCCGAAAAACCTGAGGTTGAAAATTTTGAGTTTTATAAATTTAAAAATTTGACACAAATAGTTTGACAAATATTTGAAAAGCCCGAACCAATCCGGTCATGTACACCCTTAATTTTTAATATTATTTTTTTGTGATAATAAAATCATAAGATTTATTAAGTGTTTTTGTCACTTGTCTCAATATTTTACTAGCTTCACCTTTGAACCACTGGAAAAATATTTGGTATTTTTCTTGACAGTAGCAGATAATGATTTAAGGTAATGTTTAATGTGGTTGGCATTTGTTTTCGGCAAGTGTTAGAGAACTTCAAGTTTTCAAACTACATTTTCAGATAATAAAACAACTTAGGCGTCTCTAATTTTTGTTAACATATATTAACAATAAAGAATAGTTAAATTAATTCTCATAAAATGAAGCTTGACAAGTAAAAGAATTTCTCATTCCATTCATATTATTTAACTAGTGTCTAGTGACATGCTATTAGGAGCGGAGCTAGGAAGGGCATAGGGATTCATTCAAATCAACTTTTTGATGGAAAATTATAGCGACCTGAACCGTCATTAATTAGGAAGAGAAAAACCTCAGGAAAACTGGGGCCCTCAGCCCGCCAAAGCAGGCCAGATGCCGCTAGGGCGGCGGCGCTCTAGCGGGATAAGTGGTCGCCAGAGAGGAATGGGCGAGACAGAATGTAAATAACGCGAAGTCTAATATTTTCCTTTTTCCAAAAATACCAAAAGAGGCGAGGATCACCCTAGAAACCCCCAAAAGGCTGTTCTAGGCTTGAGAAGGGATGAGAAAGAGATTTCTAGCGCAAGGAGGTCAATAGATTACGAATTTCCGGTCAAGATTCACCGTCCTGTCGTCTGAAAACTAGATTTCGAACTCAAATCCCTCTGCTAATGCTTGGCGCCTAGGTAGGCTAGGTTTATTAATTGAGTATTTATAAATATGTTGTTCATTGCGTAGTATATTGGAATTTGACGGTAGAATCCATGCGTAAGCTTTCATGCACCGAATCGAGATGTTGTATTTGTATCCTAGGTGTTACATCAGACGTATACTGTAGGAGGAAGCCTTAGGCGGTGAACTAGGGTTAGGTGATGGTTGATTTCCTATTTGTGTGATGTATGTCGCTTATTTGCGATATTGTATGCATGTGTGTATGCTATGAATGAAAATGTGGAAACGAACCTAATGGAATGATTACGAACAATGCATGTCATGAACTTGTGTACTTGACTATATGATTTAGGTATTGTACATTATGGATGTGATTGTGATTGTGGTTGTACTAACTGGGATCGGATGTCACGTACCGACATATATATTGGAACGAGTGTCACGTTTTGACACACTAATTAACTGGAATCGAATGTTACGTACCGACATATATATTGAAAAGGGTGTCACTTTCCGACACACTAACTTGGATCAGATGTCACGTACCGACATAAATATTGGAACGGGTGTCACAATCCGACACACTAACTTGGATCGGGTGTCACGATCCGTCACACTAATTGTTTGGATATGGGTTTCATGAGAGGACCATTGACTTGTTATATATATGTGTATTATTGAAGATTGTGAAATTGTACATTGATCCTGAAATGATATCTGGATTATGCATTATATATAGATATATGTGTGGGGTTCGGTGTCTTAAGGTAATTGGATATATATGTTGTATACGGAATTGTGAATGGTTAGTCCCAAATTGGGATGTGATATGTGTTATGTCGTGATTTTACTATCCTTTAGAAAAATCACTTTTTAAAATGTTCTAAGTATAAAACAATTTGAGAAAATACTTAGAAAAGAGTCGTCACTTAATTTTTTAAAGAAATTAAGAAAACTTATAATTTTCAAAGATTTAAACAGAAAAAAAATCATTTGAAAATACCAAAGTGGGTTCGGGGTTCAATTTACACTTCGAGAAGGTTTAAGCATTCGAAGTGCCCGCTAACATGCGGTTGACCTGCGACTTGACTAAAATATATTTGACTATTTTTAGGAAAATAATTATTTAACATAAAAAATAATAACTTACAATATTTGATTAACTTTGAGAAAATAATTAAATAAGTGACACATTTTATTTTGATTTTTTAGAGAAAAGGATTCAAAATGGAACAATTGACTCGAAATACAAGTGATTAGAATATTAATAAAACAAGATTAATTAGAATTTATTTTATTCACTTTGAAATAATAATTTAAACCAATTTAATAAATTAAGACATAAAAATCATTTTTTAATTAATTGAAAAAGTTTTGACTAACATTTTTAAAGTTTATTTAAGAAAAATATTTTAACTAAAAATAATAATTTTAAAATGAGTATAATATGAATAAGTGAAGAGGCGTTAAAACATATATCTTAAGAATAAAAGGTTTAACTTAATTAGAAAGTATAATTTGATCAACATATTTTGAAAAAAATAAAATAAATATTAAAAGTTAACCAACACAAAGAAAATAACTTGTCTTTTGGGGAATCTAATTAAGTTGATTAAAAATTATAAAGTTAGAGTTAAACAACAAACAATAAATAATCACAATTAAATAATTAAAGAGTAAGGAGGAAATGAATTTGGGCCTCCTTTTGGGCCAATTTCGCTGGAATTTTGGCTTTTAAACCGATCCCCTTTTTGTATATATCTAATGTATATCAGATGTATACAACCCATTTTTCCGCTTTCCGGGACCTGTACGTCAACTTCAAAGACTTGTTCTTCGATTTATCAAGGTTGGCTGACTCGATAAAAGAATTTTGGGCCTTCGCGGCTCATTTCGAATTGCAAAGGAGGAAGGAAAAAGAGTCCAAATGGGTGCACCATAATAAAAGAAGAAACGAATTAGTAATTGACCAATCCCCTGATAAATTAAAGAATTATATATTCTCATTAAAGAACCCAAGAATAATCAATTCATGCACTCGATAATCACAAACCAATCTAGACCCCATTTCTGTCAAAGAGCTAATACTTTAATGAAACTCAAATTTGTCCAACATCATACTGCATACTTAACCAAATCATAATCAATTAAGGGCACAAACTAACACATCTTAGGAGGAAAATCAACAGAAGGCCTGGCAAAAGTCTAATAAAAGTAGAGATTAACAACAACTTAGAAGGAATAAGAACCGAAAATAATTGAAAACAAGATTACTTAGTTATGAGTGAGGCAGAGACATCATTCCAAATTAAAATGAAGTAACGTTACACTTTCCAGTAACCAAAGGCACTAATGAAGAGGAAAAGGCAAGCTTTTGGGGTAAATGTAGTTGAAAGGAAATAAACATAGCATGATCAAATTTCAACTCCTTAAAATTAGTGAGAACTCAAATAAAATGAAACAAAATGAACAAACCACAAGAGTCACTAATGATAACTAGCAAACAAAGAGCAACTCTAAGCCAAATCAAGGCGTCACAACAATTTCAACAAAATCTATATAGAATCAGATCATAAAGGTTCCGATAAAGTGCTTGATTCTATATATACTTTAGTACTTTAACGGGAAGCTACAACTTACTACAGAAAAGAAAACCAGACAAGTGATCATTAATGGAAACTAAGAGGAAATCAATTGAAAGGAAATCTCAATCCAAAAGCTGCCAGGTAAGTAGGAAATTGAACCATGCTGCACATCAAGGATGAAAACAAATAGACGGGAGCTGTTTCAAAAGACTAAAAATTGCAACTACTTTTGATTACTAAGAGATTCGAGTTTATCCAAATAATTCAGACCCAACTGATGCCAAATAGTTTAAAAGACAAACATCAAAGCAAGCAGAATATTAAAGGAGTAAGACAGGATAGCAGTTTCACGACTTATCAGACTAGTGGATGAAATCAGAGAATGAAGACGACAAGGTTATTGCATCCAGGAAGCAATAATGATTGAATAAGGTATAACGAACAAAACAACTTCGATAATATTCAAGTAGACATATGAGAAGGAAAGTAACGAAGAAAGCTCAAACCAAGGAGCATAGCGAGAGGTCGGCACTTAAAGAAACATGAAAAAGGGGACTTAAGTAACCTATGAGTTTAAAAAGAAATATCAAACTAAAGGCGTATGTAGAAATCGAGAGCTATGCAAAAGTATATCTTGAGCCGAAATTCCAAGAAATATTGCTATGTCGGTAGTATATATTTGTTCATATATATATAGAATTTTTCTAAGGTTAACAATTAATGGGACAAACTTGGAGCTGCACTAAAACAAGCATATTGAGACTTCAGGGAGTATTTAACTAAAGAACATGAACGACAAGATAACACTAGGAACTTGTGATAAAATTTACACATCTTCTAAACATGAGTAAAAAAAATAAAAAATAAAATAAAATAAAAAATAAAATAAAATAAAATTAAAAAAAAAATAATAATAATAAATAAATAAATAAATAAATAAATAAATAAATATATATATATATATAGCAACTTTAGTAATTAGACACATTTTATTATTACTATTTTTATTTTTTAGGCATAAATCCAACAACATGGCTATAATGCAACTAAAGAGATGGAGAATGTTATTCAAACTAAATCAGCCGCAAAGATGAGGAGACGAACATTTTAAGACTAAATTAGAAGCAATTTTGCAAGAGCCAACACAAGATAAGCCAAACATCTCATGATTCCGAGTTTCCAAATAATGTTCTTAGTCGCGTAATCTGAAAAAGAAACTAACCATACTCTATACATAATAAGTAGACAATCACACAATTTGATGATGTTCAAAGCGGGAGCTAATTAAAGCCAATTAGCTCACATGAAAATTTGTAAAGAGATGACTACCGAAAAGTTGTCGAAAAGCTTTAATTTACACCTAAAATCTCAAGTGACAAGGATAGCGTGTACATGAAGCGAAACTGCTTATCACATGAATCAGGCAAGTTAAAAATTCAAGAGTAAATAGGTATACTATAAATTCATGATGCTCTTTTAAGATATTCAAAAGGTACAACTAGCAATGTGTCACAACAAATAGGATTACTTGATTCCTTCACGACATATTTTGGTGTTTCATTCTATTACAACTTCTCGAAAGCCAATTGAGAGACCATAATTAGACATTCCCAGCAAAACAATATGAACAAGTAAATGATATTTAAGAGGAAAGTGAAGGGGCGACAACAAGATAAAACAAAGAGAGGCATGGCTGAACACCGAAAGCATACAAACGAGTCAGATTCCTAGACTTTAACAGTTGGTTATCAGCAAATACAGAGACAATGTTAGCAGTTTCTCATTCTTGAAGTTAAATATCATCACAAATAACAAAGAGATTATTTCAGGGATTACAAATAATAACGTCTAAAACGGCACAAATATCTCATAAGCATAATTAAACTAAGCCTAATGCATTATCTCAAGAATGAATATCTATTTAAGAATGGGGAATATTACCTTTATATGGGCAACGACTGGGATAATGACGAGCTTGGGGGGCTGCGATTCTTCTACCACACAAATCGAATACCAGCAACAAAACAAGGAACCTGTGATGACTGGGGCAGAGTCTGAACCCCCTTTTTGGAACTTAAAATCAGAGAATCAAATATATCAAATTTCTTGAGTGTAAAATTACTATTGCCCCAAAAATCAAGCTCAAAAACGTGTCAAAATCCAATTTCCAAACCCGTTCCTATCACTTAGCTGCAAAGGTTTATTTATAGGGGAAGTTGGGACCATTTAGGGGGGAAATCCGTTGGATTTCCGAAAAAAATTGAATTTTTTTTGCTCCTTTCCAAGACCAACAGTAAAAGGCATGGGGAGTCCTTCTCCGCTCTGAGACTCCGCGAAAGAGGGCGGGGGGGGGGGGGGGGGGGGGGGGGGGGGGGGGGGGGGGGGGGGGGGGGGGGAAAGGAGACATGAGGGTGATGGATTAGGTTGCTAGGGTTATGGGTTCGCAGATGGGTGACGAGATTTCTGGATTTGCTGGATTTTTCTGGGTTGCGTCTGGAGGAAGAAGACGAGTATGGGCAGTGGGGTTGGTTTCTGCGTAAAAAGGGAAGAAGAACGAAGAGTACAGGGGTCGTTTGGTTTTTGCTGCTGTTGCACGCGTTGTTGTTGCTGGAATTGTTGGATCGTTTGTATTGTTAGTGTTAGGACGTATTGGGTCTAATTTTGGTGGGCTGCTGTTGATAATGGGTTTGCTGATGGTAATTGGACTGCTGGAATTACAAAATAAGTCCCAAAATTGGTTTGTCCAAATGGGTTTAGGGTGGGTCAAAATTTGTATTAGAAAGAGTTAAATTTGCAAATACAAAATGGCTAAATGGATTGCAATTATAGCCATATGGAAATTACAAACTTAGCCAAATTGAATTAAGTGATGAGTTCGACTAAAATTTAAATAAGACGAATTAATATAAATCAATTAATGAGCTTCTTAATCATAACAAAATAAAATAATTGACTTGATTATAAACTAATAACTTGAAAATATAAGTATTAATTAACTAAATCAATCAACCAACTATTTAAGTAATAACTAAAATATTTTTTGAGACGATTTTCGAATATTCATAAAATGTAATAAATATATACCAAATTATATATATATATATATATATTAGTTAATAATTATAAAAAATGGCGAAATTACTTAAAATGACTAGGAAAACATTTTAAATTTTGTAAAGTCAATTATTTTAAATCGTTGGGAATTTAAGAAGCTCGATGATTAATCTATATTGTGGAGGTCCAAAATTGGGTGTCAACAATATGATAAGTGGAGACCAAGGGTCTAGGTGTCAATGTGTGTACCTTAGAGAGGTGGTAGTGTGTATTGGTCTGGAGGATCGGGGTGGCTTTACGTCGTAAACGTCGAATAGTAAGTATTACCCGGATAGGAGGTTAGTATCGAATCAGTTAATAGGCTTGATAGAAAGTACTTTGGAGTCAAGAGTTGAGTGGTGATGTGGAAGTCGTAAGGGTGTGTCGTGAGTGGTTGACCGGGGTGGTAGTAGTTATATTTTAGATATTTAAATGCAATATATCACCAACAAAATTTGTGGTGAAGTGGTAAGTAGTTCTTCATTCTTAATCAAATGTCTCGGGTTTGAGTCCCCTTGGATACAACAAGAAAACAAAATATTTGACTTTCAAAGATGCCTATTTTCAAAATCTTTGATATTCAAAGATGCTAAGATGAAAAATATCTATGATAACTTAACATAAGGGAGGAGATTATAATGTGGGAAATCGAATTTCACCAACAAAGTGAAAGTTTAGATAGTCAATCGACTAAGTTATTAAGATTTGCAATATATATATACATCCTATTCGGACACAAATCATACTAATTAGTTGTAGTACAAGATATATGTGAGGTCCAATATAGAAATCATGTTTTCATCCAAAAAAGGAAGTGGAAACTAAGTATAATCCTTCCAAAGAATGACTAATTAAGAGAAAAATGTTCACATGTCTTTCAAGCCCAATCATTACTAAATAATCGTATTCCCTCAATAAACAGAATTTTAATTACTAAACTAAATATTGATAGACTCTATTTGATACCTATCGATTGATGGACATCTATCGTGAGATTATCAATTAAGTCCTCAAGAAAAAGTACCAGAGTCTCTCAATGCATAAAAAATATTATTTTCGTTTCAAATATGGGAAGTGCATTATAATAATCGAGATATATAAATGTTCTAAAGATTAATAATTTAAAAATATGAATGGAGTCTCTCGATCTCTCTAAATATTCTAGAATTGAATTTCTCTAGATACAGAGACAATTATCCTTTTATTAAAAGATTTGAATTTAAATTAAATAAATTGATATTATTAACTTATTAATACTAACGGTATATAAAATGTAAACTCAAAAAGTAAGGGTGCAAAACTACAAACTTATAAATGTACAATGATGCCAACAACTTAAATCTGAATTATGTGAAATTTATGAAAAAATTAATTAAAAAATTACATGAGTTGTCGAATATATGCTCTCCTAGCTTTCCCCGGGATCACAAAACACTATTCTATTAGGTCACGAACTCGTTCCCCATTCTCTATGACCGGGGCTCTAGATCTTCTATCTATTCGATTGACCCTAAAGCTACCCCTGAAGCTACCCTTCCCCTCCATTTTGTCAAATGCACATCTATCTAGATGAGAGGCATGTGTCTTATTTAAATTTTTAAGGTTAAGATTATACTACATTAACAAATATGTAACCATAGTTAAGTCAACCAATTTTGAAAATCTAAAATAAAAAAATAAGGTGCAAAATTACAAAGTTATTAATGCACAATAATGCCAATAACTTAAATCTGAAATATGTGAAATTTATAAATAAATAAAAAATCTAGAAAAAGTTACATGAGTTGTCAAACATATGCTATATAATTTCCTTGAAGTAAAAAAAAAATGATGCTATATAATTGATTGTTTTTGAAATTTCCTCAAAAATCTATTATTTTTCAGCAAGGTGGTCCTAAAAGATTCCTTAAATGATATTTTGACAAAGGTAACATAAGGGACAAATCTGATTGCGAGCTCTATAGTGACTCTGCTGGCTCAATGTTAAGATATTATTTTTTTCCATTTGTTTTTATTTATCCAACTGATATTGTAGCGTTCAATCATTTTTATTTATTCATAAAAGAGTTTGAAATATATTCGAATTTTGACCGAAATTGATGTAGCAATTCCAAACTTTAGGCAAGACCTATTATTCTCCTACACTATTTAATAGTGCATGTATTTTAAAGATATATAGATGTCTACGTAGACATCATAAATATTGCATCAATATAAGTAGTAATTTGTCCAGCTTAACACTTATATATCTTTAAAACACACTATTAAATAGTGCAAGGGTAATAGGTCTTGCTCAAAGTTTGGAATTGTTACAACAATTTCGATCAAATTTTGGATATATTTCATACCTTTTGCCCATTATTCATTTTATACTTAGCATGATTCTTTAAGAGATAATAATAATAAAGATAATACCAAACTCATATTAATGGAGTAATCTATAGAAAATGATTTAGAACATAAATAATTAATTGTTTTTGTCTTAATATATAAAATGTGACAAGTGAAAACTATAGTTTTGTAATATTAGACAAGCTAATAAAAGTGAACAGAGGGAATAGATTCCACCATTCCGCATTAAATCTTGTTTTACTGTTCACATGCATGAGATGTCTTATTTTCTAGAGTTTTGTATTATCACCAAATGAAATGATAGCAAAAGAAGGGGACATAGATGTAAAACGAAATGGGTTTGTTGAGGTTAACAATTGGGAATACCTTGTTTGCTGGCTCAATGTTTGTTAAATCCACTTTTCCTTCTCTCCCTTTTCTTGTTGGCCTACAGTTAATCCATGGGATGTCTGCTGGCGCGTAATCATACCCCATCTTCTTCGTATCCAAACAGTCTCCCACTCTCACACGGTATGGCCTTTCGTGCTCATCGTAGAAAAAGAATTCGGAGTTCAACCAATCTGTGTCTGTGATATCCTTTTTTTCCCGCCTAATCCTTTCCATATATTCCACATACGGTCTACATTGGCGTGGTGGCTATAGAAAACCGGGTCTAAAGCGGCTGAGTAGAAATTGCCCATATCCTCACCTAATGACCGTTTATTACCATCACCCAAATCCGTACCTTTGACAGTACCAGTCCAAATGTGGACCGGAGCATGAGGGCAGTTTTCAATAGTTCCCCGATCATTCATATTATTATTCCCAAGAACGTAACGAGCACCGAAGAATTGCAAAGGGCATGCAACATTAGTTATCATTTGACGGTACATTACAGTTAAGTTGTTAGTCACCGTCTTTTTAACATCAGTAGGAACTTCGTCTTTAGAAGAACTAAAATCGATTATGGTTCAATTACGGATTTGTGGATTACGTCTTGCATCATAAAGGGGAGTAGTTTCACGATCGAACATGGGAGGTAAACGCATACCCTTTGGATGGTCCCAATTCTAATATGGCAAAGCGAAAGTTGGATCATCAATGAGTTTTCCCAAGATTCTCTCGTAGAAGTACAAGTACCATCTATGGAAGGGAAAACAAAGCCAATTGAAATGAACTTGTAAAACTTTATCACCAAATTTGTAAGCACCGTTGCAATAAGCACAATAGATATTGGCTTGTTGTATGAATGAACGAGGGTCCTTTTTATCCAGGTCCTTCATTCTTCGAGTGGTCAATTGGTACTTTGCAATATATTCCTCAGTCACGTCTTGAGCAACCGGACGTTTACGAAGCTTCGATATGGGGGGAAACTTGTAATATGAAATGTTGTTCCAGTCATCTGGTGTAGGAGGGCAACAACTATATCCTACTTCTTCTGTACTCCCCGTTTTCGTGGCGTTACCACACGATTTGAGATTAGGCGTTACTCTGCTCACAAGACTTAAACACATAGAATTAATGGAACAAGAAGAAGCCATTGTTGAGATAAGTGATAATTATTCTTGTTATGAAGCAAGGAGTTAGTGTAGTATTAGCTATATAATCTGTTAGTATGTGTCAGTAACAGATTCAATTAGTAAAAGTAGTTACAACTAACCATAGTTAAGTTAAGTCTACCAGTCTAGTTAAATGCTTTAATGTGATGTATTATAAATAGAATAGATACTACCAAAGATGTACATTCATTCATTTTTAGTTCTGTAGCTCAATATAGATTTGTTTCTCTCTTCTTCCTCAATTAGTGAATCTCCATTACTGATTCTAACATGGTATCAGAGCTCGAGATATTACTCTGGGTATCTTTCTGTTTCAGTGCAGCAATAGGCTCGTGAAAGAGTAGTGTGCATTGTCCCAGAAACAATGAAGATTAGAGTTCATTCGAGTTTTTTGCAATGGTGGATGCAGCTGCCATTAATTCAGTTACAGGACCTCTTTCAGGAACTGCGGGAGCTCATATAGGAGTCGATGCTCATCATCCTCTTCATTTGTAGGCATATGATACTCCAGGTAGTTCCTTGGTCTCAATTCAACTCACTGGATCTGAAAATTATTCTTTATGGAGTAGATCTATGAAGATTGGACTACTAGGAAAAGGGAAGTTAGGTTTCATTACTGGTCAGTATTCAAAGGATAAGTTTGTTGTCTCATTGCATGATCTTTGGGGAAAATGTAATGTCATAGTCCTGTCATGGATTATGATCTCTATAAGCAGGGAACTGTTAAGTGGAATAGTCTATGCTAGTAGTGCTCAGCAAGTATGGACTGACTTGAAAGAGAGATTTGACAAAGTAGATGGCTCTAGGATCTTTTATTTACACAAGGAGATTGCTACACTTAGTCAAGGAATGTTGTATGTGTCTAGTTATTTCTCCAAACTCAAGGAATTGTGGATGGAATTTGACTCTCTTATGCCATGTCCTGGTTGCGCCTGTGAAGTTTCTAAGACTTATGCAACTCATTTTGAGTACCAGAGATTGATGCAGTTTCTCTTAGTGCTAAATGAGTCTTATAATCAGTGTAGAAATCAGATTATGATGCAGGATCCAGCACCTTGTGTGAACAAGGCTTACTCTCTGGTTATGGCCGAGGAAAGCCAGAGGATACTTGGTAAATCCAATGTTGTAAGTGCTGATAATCACGGTTTGGTGAATGATGCCATGACATTCTTCAGCAATAATAAGAGTCATGTACCTAGATCAAGCTCTAGTTCATACTCGGGACCTAATCCTCCTTTAGGATCTGGTTCTAGATCTCATCAAAGATCTACCAGAGATCTCTATTTTGACTACTGCAATTGGAAAGGTCACATCAGAGCTACTTGTTATAAACTTCATGGTTATCCTCTTGACTGGAAGGGTAAAAAGAGAACACCACCTGGATCTATTCCTGCTGTGGGTGCTAATGCTGGTATTATTTAGCTGAGGCAGTATTCAGCAAATACTGGTCAAGGATCAACTTCAAGTGTTCTTGGATTGTCTCACAGTGGTAGTTTCTCTCCTACTACCTCTCATGCTATTATGTCTAACAGGCAGTCTCCACTAGCTCATTTTGACCCACAGGTTCAGCAGCATCCTCACTTCTCTCCACAACAGTATCAACAACTTCTACACATGTTGGATCAAGAGAATGAGAAAGCAAAGGCAAACAATAACTGTGACAATCTGATGGCATCAGGTAGGATGCATTCTGTTAATAATAATAAATGGATTATTGACTCTGGAGCTTATCAACATATGGTACACAATGAGAATTTGATCACACCACAAGTCTCTTTACAGAATAATTCATGTAACAAAGTTCATCTACCCACTGGTGCACTTGCTCATGTTACTCACATTGGTTCTTCTCAGGTCCTTGGAGGGACTGAGATTTCTAATGTTTTGCATATTCCTGCCTTCCATTACAATTTGATGTCAGTATCTAAACTAACAAAGGAGCTCAATTGTTGTGTCCTCTTCTATCCTAATTTTTGCGTCTTTCAGGACCTCTCAAATGGGATTGTAAGGGGGACTGGCAGATTGGAGAATGATTTGTATATTGTGCATGCTGATAGTCAGCTGATCTCAGGAGATTCATTGAAGTCTACACAGGATTTAGTTCATGTAGCTAATGCAGTTTCTTCTTCTCAGTCTTGTAGCTTAGATATGTCTCTTTGGCATCAGAGACTAGGTCATGTGCATGTTTCTACTATCAGAAAACTTAGTTGTTTCAAACATTTTTCATCTCGTTCTTTTACCATTTGTATTGTATGTCCATTGGCTAAGCAAGCCAGACTCTCATTTCCTTTGAGCAGCACTACTACTACTGCATATTTTCACCTATTACATGTTGATGTTTGGGGTCCCTATAGAGTTCCTACTCAAGATAATAAAAGATATTTTCTTACTTTGGTTGATGATTTCTCAAGATATACATGGCTCTTCCTGCTAAATTCTAAGGCTGAAGTTATTGTTGCTTTAACTCAGTTTTTTGCAATGGTGAAAATTGTATTTTCAACTTAGATCAAACTGCTTAGATCTGACAATGGGTGTGAGTTCTTCAACTCACAAGTCACTACTTTACTGCATACTCTAGGTATTATCCATCAGAGTTCATGTACCTATACTTCTCAGCAGACTGGGGTTGTGGAAAGGAAGCACAGACACATCTTAGATATGGCTCGATCACTAAGATTTCAGGCTGGTCTTCCCCTTCGTTTTTGGGGTGAATGTGTTAACACTAGTGTTTACCTAATAAACCACCTCTCATCTCTTGTGCTGCAAGGACAAACTCCTCATGATTTGCTGTGTAAAGGTCCCCCTGTACATGATCATTTAAGGGTGTTTGGATGTCTTGTTTTTGCCATTGAGGTAAGGAAAGTTGACAAGTTTTCTCCTAGGTCTGTTCATGTTGTGTTTGATGGTTATTCTACTCTCCAAAAGGGGTACAAGCTTTATGTTTTAGCTACCAAAGACTTCTTTATCAGTAGAGATGTGGTGTTTAAAGAGACAGTCTTTCCCTTCAAGCATATGAGCTCTGTTTGCCCCCCTTTATTTCCTGTTCTGCAGTTCCTTAAAGAGACTCCACTGTTGGTTTCTGATCCCAGTCCTGCTGAGAACACTATTGCTTCTAGTTCATCTGTAAGTGGATTTGATCCTCCTGCTGACTCTTCTCATGATGATGGGAATGTATTAGGTGATCCTTGTTCTGCTTCTTTGACACCTTGTGAGACTGTTCCATTGAGAAGGTCTGCTCGATCCACTAAGCCTCCTATATGGATGCAAGATTTCTTGACAGCTCAGCCTAAAGCCTTCTGCCAGTATCCTGTCTCCAATCATGTCTCTTATGCTCATCTCACTGCTTCTTATGGTGCAGCATTAGCTGCTTACTCCAGTATTTCTGAGCCTACTTCTTTTGAGGAAGCTGTAGTCCAACCTAAGTGGGTAGAGGCCATGCAAGCTGAAATTTCTGCTTTGGAGGATAATCATACTTGGAGCATCATTGAGCTACCTCCTGGCAAGCAACCTATTGGTTGTAAGTGGGTGTTCAAGGTAAAGTACTTAGCCTCAGGAGCTGTTGAGAGATACAAAGCCAGACTAGTTGCTAAGGAGTTTAATCAGAATTAGGGCCTGGATTACACTGAGACTTTTTCTCATGTGGCCAAGATGATTACTGTCAGATCTGTACTAGCTGTGGCTGCTGCTAAACACTGGTTGGTTTTTCAAATGGATGTGCACAATGCTTTCTTTCAAGGTGATCTCCTTGAGGATGTTTATATGGTTGTGCCTCCTGGTTTTTGCAGACAGGTGGGGTCTAACAAAGTTTGCAAATTGCACAAATCTCTCTATGGGCTCAAACAAGCACCTAGGCAATGTAATTTGAAGTTAACTGAAGCATTAGTTCAGTTGGGATTTGTTCAAAGCCATTATGATTACTCATTGTTTACTAGAACAATGGGAAAAGAATTGGTGGTGGTTCTTGTGTATGTAGATGATCTTCTAGTAACTGGTAGTTGTAGCAGCTTGATTGAACAGACTAGAAATTATCTGAAACTTAAGTTTAAGATGAAAGATTTGGGAGAACTGAAGTTTTTTCTTGGCATTGAGTTTGCTAGAACTAAGGAGGGGTATGTGATGAATCAACTCAAGTATGCTTTGGAACTAATCTCTGAAATGGGATTGAGTGGTGCAAACCCAATTCATACACCAATGGATCCTAATGTAAGACTGACATCTATTGAGTATGATAAACATGTACATAGATCAGAAGTTATTCCAACAGATAAACCTTTGAAGGATATTGGGAGATATCAAAGGTTAGTGGAAGGTTGTTATATCTAACAATGACCAGAGTAGACATATCTTTTGCAGTACAAGTCTTGAGCCAGTATATGCATGCCCCAAAAAAGTCTCACATGGAAGCAGCTCTTAGAGTAGTTAAATACATTAAAACATCTCCTGGTCTAGGTTTGTTTATGCCTGCCCGAAGCTCAGAATTACTTACTGCTTACTGTGACTCTAATTGGAGTACTTGTCTACAAACAAGGAGGTCTGTAACAGGTTACTTGGTGAAGTTTGGAGATGCACTCATATCATGGAAGTCTAAGAAACAAGAGACAGTAGCAAGAAGTTCTGCTGAAGCTGAATTCAGGAGTATGGCATCAACAGTAGCAGAGATCACTTGGCTTATTTGTCTATATAAGGAGCTAGGGGTTAACATCAAGCAGCCAGTTCAACTCTATTGTGATAGTAAGGCTGCAATCCAAATTGCATCCAATCCTATTTTTCATGAAAGGACGAAGCATTTTGACATTGATTGTCACTTTGTCATGTCAGAGAAAAACTACAACAAAAAATGATCAAGACTAATCATGTGTCAACAAGAGATCAGTTGGCAGACCTACTTACTAAAGGCTTATGGAAAGCAACACATCTACATCTAATGTCCAAGCTGGGGGTAAAAGATTTATTTCAGCCACCAGCTTGTGGAGGGGTGTTATGAAGCAAGGAGTTAGTGTAGTATTAGCTATAGAATTTGTTAGTATGTGTCAGTAACAATTCAGTTAGTAAAAGTAGTTACAACTAACCATAGTTAAGTTAAGTCTACCAGTCTAGTTAAATGCTTTAATGTGATGTATTATAAATAGAATAGATACTACCAAAGATGTACATTCATTCATTTTTAGTTCTGTAGCTCAATATAGATTTGTTTCTCTCTTATTCCTCAATTAGTGAATCTCCATTACTGATTCCAACAGTTTTCATTCCTATCATCTATATATATATACTAATAGAAGTGAGTAAAATAATCATAATATTACATAAAAAAAAATGTATAACCGCTAAAGAACAAAAATGTGATATTTAGGTAGAATCAATCTATCTGTATTATATGTAAAGAACAGTGATTTTATATAAGTTTGAGATATTCAAGGTAGAATCTATCTATATTGTGTATGGATGAGAAAAAAAAACAGTCATCTATCCAATAAGCTTGAGATGTTCAAGATAGAATCTATCTATATTGTGTGTGCGGATGATATTCACTAGGTGCAATGATGAATCAAATTAAATAGATTGAAAATATTTTTAACCTTTCTTCGTTTTAATTAAAAATAATAATTTTCCATATTTTTGTTGTGGCAAAGAAAAATACAAGTTCATAGTTGTCTTTTTCTAAGAAATCCATACTAATTTTTGTGATTTCAATAAGTTTGAGATATTCAAGATAAAATCTATCTATATTGTTTACGGATGATAAAAAACAGTCATATATCTAGTAAGCTTGAGATATTCAAGATAGAATCTATCTATATTATGAGCGGATGATTAAAAAAAACAATCATCAGTCCATTTGAGATATTCATGATAGAATTTATCTATAATGTTAGATGAATGATAAAAAAAACACTCATTTGTCCAGTAAGTTGGAGATATTCAAAATAAAATTTATCTTTATTTTGTTTTCTTTTACAAATCAGGCTTAATCATATGATATCAGATTATATTCCATCCAACTTTAGTGTAAGATTTGTGCTTAAACTAAGCAACCTAAGAATAACATGGTGAATTATTGGAGTAAATCCATACTATTTTTTATGAGACTTGAAACAAACATGCTTAGAGGTGCCAAATACATTTACAGATGATTTCCCTAGATATACAAAAGTAGATTCTTTTAAGAAATAAATATAAAGCTTTGATATATTTTCTTAATAATGGAAACATAGCATTCTTAAAGTAGGAAAAATAAGTTTTATGAGTAACATTGCATGTTTATTGTATCCTCCCCACTCACTCAACCTCTTGACCGCCGCCACCCCACTGTCTACCCCTTCTACTATATAGTGTTTTATTAAATTACATATAAATACTCTTTAGATAATATTTTTTTGCTTAATTACTTATCAAACAAAGAAAATAAATAAAAAACCAACTTGTTCTCCGGCAAAATTTTAGCATTTTTTGTTAATGTATACATTTATTGCCGCTGAAAGTGCTTTTGTTGTAGTGCCAAAAATAATGTGATTTAAAAAATAAAATAAAAATACAATTTTTGGAGAAGAAAAAATATTTATTATGGAGAATAAAAGATGGAGAATAATAAAAAATCTTTATTTGGAGAAGCATAATTTTTAAATAATAAATTAAGATTTATGGGTGTTTTGTTTTGTTATTAGTGAATTAGTGATTATACCTTGTAATTATACATTGACTGAGGGAAATGATGAATCAAATTAAATAGATTGAAAATATTTTTAACCTTTCTTCGTTTTAATTAAAAATACGTAATAGTTTTCCACGTTTTTGTTGTGGCAAAGAAAAAGACAAGTTCATCGTTGTCTTTTTCTAAGATATCCATGCAAATTTTTATGAGACTAGAAATTCATAGTGCACTCTTGTGGACACTATTACTTATCATAGATTTTTCCACCTTAGGCTTTGTGCTATTATTATTTTTAATAATTCTTTTTATTGCATTGAACAATTAGATAACACATTTTAAGAAATTCTTTTGCTCTTTCCTATGATGAATCTATCAAATATTTTTGAATGATACGATTTTAACCTAATCTTTTTATCTGAACAGGCCAACATAACAAGTAATGAATTAATACACTCAATTAGGTGCAGTGTACGTAATAGTTTGCTCTCATAAAAACTATAAAATTAAATTGTTCCACTAGAACAATAGCAAATACTTTCGATGCATAAAAAATTACTATTGTCGTTTCAAAAGTAGGAAGTGCATTATTATAATTACCGGGATGTATAAATTTTCTAAAAAAATTAATAATTTAAAAATATGAATGGAGTCTCTCGATATCTCTAAATACTCCGAAATTAAATTTCTCTGACTATGAAAAAGACAATTATCCTTTTGTTAAATGATTTGAATATCGATTTAACAACTTTATATTATTAACTTATTAGAGTAATACTAACTGTATATAAAAACTCAAAAAGTAAGGGTGCAAAACTACAAACATATAAATGTACAATAATTCCAACAACTTAAATCTGAAATATGTGATATTCATGAAAAAAACTCTAGAAAAATTACTCGAGTTGTCAAACATATGTTATATAATTAGTTATTTTTGAAATTTCCTCAAAAATAGTATTTCTCGGCAAGTGGTCCTAATAGATTCCTTTGTTTGTAACCCTATGAAGAAATTGAAGTGGACAGTCAGATTTTGTAAGGAAAGTTGTTATGGACAAATTTGATTGCTCTATTGTACCTCTGCTGCCTCACTGCTAAGATATTATTCCATTGATATTATATTGTTCAATCATTTTTAGAGCTGTCAATATGGGCTAGCCCATTCCATTCGGGCTAATCCATATAGGCTTTGACATTTTACAGGTCAGGTCAGGCTAGCCTATTTTTGGTGTGGGCCAGAAAACGGTCGGCCCAACCCACAAGTACGTGGGCTACAGATTTGCCGGACCAGCCCACTTTTTTAAAAGGTATATATTTTTTTATAATTATTAAATTAAATTATAAATTATAATTTAAAAATATTATCATAAATATCGATAAAACAATATTACATGGTGTTAATGTTACTACTTGTTAATCAAATCCACAAATAAAATTATCTTTATAATATTTATTAAGTTTTTTTCAAGTAAAAGTATAAATATCTAAATAGAAATATTAACCTAACTGTTTTGCAATGATCACAATAAAACACAAAAATTATGACAATATTCCAACCATAAAAATGTAAAAAATAAACTCCTTAAAAAATCATGAAACTTATGGCGTAACTAACACTTCATGAAACATATGGCGTATCTAACACTTCATGATCATCTTCATCAAGCATATTTGAATCAACTTGTGGGAAGGTTGTCTTAACATCTTCATTTTCATATGCAATTTATATGCGGTTTCAATTAGTTAAATATTAAAAAATAACTAAATTGAGAATTATAATATTTAAATGTACACAAAAATATATTACCAGTTTGAGAAAAACCATGTAAC
>NC_064291.1:46656025-46724453 GCF_019186545.1 Solanum stenotomum
CACCGATGTGATAAAAAGTACCACTAGCATTACACTAAACTTTGTTGTTTTTCTTCAATTTGATTAATTTTTAAAGTTAAATTAAATTAAATTAATTGAGTATTAAAAATATAATTTAGATATTCATTACACAAAAAGTACTATAAAGTCATCTCATATTAATATGAGATAAAAATATATCTTAAAATGTTGAGTAAAGCTCATGTGATTTAACTTTTCAAAAATAAAGCATGACAACTATTTATATATTAAAATAAATCACTACCACCCAACATATCATGAAAATTTTATGCTTACACTTTCTATGAGATAATATATATAATGAAGCATATTAAATGTAGACAAAATTTACATTATGCATACAAAGTTCTTATAAATAAATAATTAAAAATATAAATATATTTATAAATTTAATGTGCAAGGAAGTTATAAATCAATAATTGATTGTATATCTTATTAGGAAATTTGGTATTTATAATTTATCTTTTAATAATTATATTTTAATATAATTAATTTTATATTTGGATATAATATCATTTAATAACTTACTATAGAGATTTTTTTTAATGCTAGTAAAAATATAATATACAATTAGATATACCAGTAAAAATTATTTATTTTTCTTTTCATATAATTCTATCAACAAGGGGTAATTAAACTTTTATGATAGTTATTTTTCTATTGGATAAATGACTATCCATATAATTTTAATTATTTCTATCTTTCAAATAAAAAAAACAAAATAAAAAATGGTATCATTAGTTTTTAGTGAGATGAAATATTAATTATATATAAGTTAAAAATATTTATCCTAAAATTTATGATAATGTTCCAACACCGTATTAATTTGACAAATATTTCTGATAGTTACTTTTCTATTGGATAAACGACTACCCATATAATTTTAAATTTTTGTATCTTTCAAATCAAAAACAAAATAAAAAATGGTATCATTGATTTTTAGCGAGATATTATGGTAATGTTCCAACACCGTATTAGATTGATAAATATTAATGACAACTATTTTTCTATTGAATAAATAACTAGCCATCTAATTTTAAGTTTCTTTCAAATAAAAAATTAAAAAATAATAACATTGATGTTTAGTGAGATTACATATTAATTATATATGAGTTAAAAATATTCATCCTAAAATTTATGATAATGTTCCAACACCTTATTAAATTGATATTATTGCATGATAATTTATTAAACCTAAAAATAGAATAATTATTTTAACAATAAATTTCATTCTAGTGATCATTTGTCCCTTTTATATTATTATATTTTTTTTAATTTTGGTAAATATATTTTTAAGAAATCCCCGAGGACTCCTAATTTTCAAAAATCCTTAGATTTCAATATAAAAAAATTCCAATTAAATTATATAAAAATATTTAAGTTTGCATATTTCCAAGTAAATCTCTCAAAAAATCTCAAATCAAATTCACAACAATAGAATCCCCAAGCAATTCTTCAAGTAAGAAAATTTCTAAGTAAATCCCCAACAAAATTCACAGAACATGAATCCCTAGGTAATACCACATATATTTCTAGATAAATTTCCAAATAATTATTTGCAAATAAATTTATCTAGGAATTTTCTTGCTAGAAGATAAAAAAAATTCTTTTTTTTATTACTTGCAAATTTAATTTACCTATGAAAATAATACTTACAAATTATTTGCCGCAAATAATTCCCTAAGTAATAATTTTGCGAAAATGGCGCCAAATTTACCCACCAATTTTTTTGGGAAACTATTTTTCGCAGGTAAAAAAATCTATAATTTAGGAATTTCATATTTCCTCATGAAAATTCATAGGAAGTTTTTGCAGAAATAATCCCCAAGTAAATCACACAGTTTTCTAGTAGTGGATTGTTCTAGATGTTTTTCCTCAAAGCATAAGCGCCAAATATTTATGAAATTTATCCATGTTTGGTGAAGAGCAATATGATACAATTTTGGCACTTTAGATCCTTGATTTTATCTTATTATATGCTATGTATTTTCTCTTTTCTGATATTGGTGTCCAGGTATAGCTGCGTAATTTCGTGGCAGAGGAGAATTGTGGATCCTTCAAATGAAGGCCTCTTTTCGTTAGTCCGATCGAGGAGAATTGCGGATCCTTTTCTCTATATTTCGAATTTGTTGTCTATGGCGTATCTCACTTTTTCAAAGTCTCATATTTTTCTTTTGATGATGTGTTCATGTCGTGACTCTATACTCTAAGGCTGTGTCGTTGTTATTATTTGTTTGTTTGGGAATTTTAGATTTTTATTTTAAGGTTTGAATGAAAATTGGGAGTGGAATTATATTCTCTCATTCCACAGATTGATCAAGCAAAAGTCACCAAATGGACATAGGATTTTTCCCCAGGATTTAAATTCATTCTTTGTGTTCTTGAGATATGTATAAATTTTACTCTATTTTTTTCATTAAATTTATTAAGATATAGTCTCTTTTACATTCTTTTTTCTCAATTTTCATCGTTTTAATATTTTTCTTGTTGTTTAGCTTAAAACTCATGTACCTACTCCTATTTCCTTTGTTTCCCATTTACAATATCTCCTTATTTGGTTCTATATGTTACCAGTTTTATCTTCAAATTATTTTTTGGAAGTCAATCATGATTTTTTTTCACCGAGGAGCTTTTGAATTCTATTTCTCATTGATTTTTTAATTATTTATTATTTGTTCCATCAATTTGCAGCGATGAGAAGTCCTCACGAGGGTTTATTGAAGTGGGTATTCCTGCACTTTGATGGCTCTTTAATTGCATCAGAATTATCAAAATCAGGTTCTTGAATATCTACTTTTGTCCTATTCTTTTGTAATTTTCTTTTATGAAATGAATTAATTGCAACTATTTGAGCATAAAATTAGCAAACTGTGGAGACATGAATTTTAATATCAATGGTATTATGGATTATCATTTAGTTAAGGGTAAGCCAATTGATAAATTGGAATTTCACATTTTTTATTGCTTTATAAATCATCAAGAGCTTATTTAATCTTGATCCAGTTAGACGTATTTTCTCTGAAATTGCACTATAAGAATATATCTGCACTATAAGTATAAATAGTTAGTTATATATCCTTGGAATTCATTGTTAGGCTCAAAAACAAAAGGGTCATTTAGTTAATTAAGAAGTTAGTGGAAGCATGAACTGAATTGAATAAGAAAAATTGGAAGTATCCTGTACAAATATTATTTCAATACAGAATGAATATTGTTGACAAAGAACATTTACAAGGTATTAAAATGATCAGAAAAGTCCATACAGTTTATTGAAATTGTGAGTTCATGTAGAGAAAATGGTCAAAATTGTACTTAATCAATGTATTTGTTTTGATTCTATTTGATCCTTAGTGTATAAAGAATGATCGAGACGATCCTTATTATGTAACAAAATATATATGATTAGTTTGGTCATGAATCATATAAGTAAAGATAATAATTATTTTTTATTATACGGGAGAGGGACGAGAAATCAATAAAAGAAACTTAATCTGATTTTCATAATAACACGATGCACATCTAATCTAATTTAAGATGGAGAATTGAGAACGAGAAAGGTTGATTTTTTAAAATCGTGTAACAGAAACTTCTTACTGTAATTACTTTAAGAGTTTATTTTCAAGGGAATATGAGAAAGTTGAGTGAAATATCATTTTCTTTCTACTATTTTAATTTTTTATGCAACCATCTCTCCCCAAAAAGATATATATAAATATAACGTAAAAAACATGTATATCTTGACGCTGGAGCTGAGAGTACTACGTACAGAAAGGGAATTGCTGGAGTGCCAGTGGGCCAAGACCATTAGTAGGTTTTGATTCAATTAGTAGGTGTATGTTTGTTTGTTGCTATATTTGTGACTTAACAAAAATTGAGAAGTTAAAGAAATTTGAAGATTTAAATAAATGTGGTTGGGTCAAAGCCTATGCCAGGTATATGAAATTGCAAAAATACGGGTAACATGGAAAAGACTAATATTATGAAGTTACACTCTAGCAGTGCAATTTTGAAGTGTGATAAATCTTTCATATCTTGTATGTGGAGCAATAATGAAAATAAAGGTAATTATTGATATGTCTTGCCTATATTTTATCTTTAAAGTTGTATATGTATTGTATATTTTAAATCACTTTTATGTTCTATTTTGAGTATATTGAATCACTGGGCATGTTGTTTAAAGTAGATTGAATAAAGAATCAAGTTTCTTTTATGTTGTAATATATATGTATAAGCTTTATGCTTATAATAGAAAATAAATGAACTTGATTGTTCTTTTGCTCAGTCAAATCTATTGTATCTAGCAATTGTTCGTTGTTGTTGAAAATCTATGTTAACATGTTTTTCAATTTAATTTTCAGAAGTATATCCAAAAATAGTGATGAGAGTATATCGAAAAACAACGTCTCTACCTTCTTTGATTTAACAAAAAGAAGTTTCCTTTTTGTTCATTAGCATTTGCTCTAGCTAGGACCGAACGTGCTTAAAATATTTTGCATAAAAACAAAGGTGATTTGTAGTTCATGTAGATGAATGCCAATCCAGCTACTATGAAAAGGATTACTTGACGAAACATTTCTTGCGGCAGTTGTTTGAGTGTCCACATAGAGACCAACGTACATATTGTGTGTGAAATATGTGGGACCAAGCGTCATCTTCACACACAGTGGCAGAGTCAGAATTTTTAATTAGGGGGTTCAAAATCTGAAGAAATAGACACACGAAGTAGCCTAAGGGGGTTCAACATCTACTATATATACATAAAAAAATATTTTAACCATGTAAAAATAATATAATTTTCCGCCGAAGGATGACCCCCTAAAGATAGGGTGGCTCCGCCACTGTTCGCACAGATAAAGGTACTTCGGATAGAATGAAATGTGATTTTCAGGATTATCAACACACTTTCTCATCCGTAAGGGCCACTACAATATCATTATATCAAGTTGTTGCTAAGAATAGAATAGATGACTATATTAATTAAAAAGAAATAAGTTGACAGTCTTTTCGACCTCAGTTTGTCAGTAATTAAAAAATATAGATAAAGATAGTTTATTCAGAAAAAGTTGAACCCTTTTCTCACTGATTCAGTGGCAATGATTAAGAATAATTTTTTGATGTTCTTCTGCAGTCATGTCATCTGGCTCTCTTACATTCTCTAAGATCCAGGCTTACTCCGGTGAGTGTTGGATTGATTTTTGAAGTTGTTGCCTAATAATATCTATAGATGTAATCTCTATTACTGTATTGATCATTTGAAAGAAATTTTGAACAATTTGATGCAAGAGAAGAGGAAACAGTTCGACTGTCATCAAAGGTTTTCGACGATAAGTGTGTGACAGGTCCACTTGAGTTTAGTTACAGTCGAAACAGTGAAAAGGTATGTTAGATGTTGTATTTGACAGTGTTGGCTTTCTTCAATGAAGAAAAGAGTTCACAACAGAGGATGGTCCTTGACACCTATGAACTCTTCAACCTTCTTCGTTGGTGGTTGGTTCTTTATTGATCCTCTTCGTCAAGACTTTCATTTCTCCAATTTTGGATCTCACGAGTATGATTAAAATAGAAGAGTACTTTTAACACTCTAATAATCCACATATTTAGGTAATACACAGAGCAAGGTAAGTTAACTATTACAAATTTTTGGATATAGTTTATATTATTGATATAGTTAACTGGTATGAGGCCAGTGTATTCTGTTTTACATGATTTTAAAGTCACTAACAGATATAACTGTGCAGGACTTAGGAGATGCCCTTTGATGTGAAGACTCATACTTGCACAAATATAACAAAATCTTTTGTTCCACGAGTTAGTAGTAAGGTCTGCTTACACTTTACCCTTCGGGGTATGTTGTTGGCCTCCTCTTCTTTCAAAGAATCTGGAGGAACTGAATTCATGTGTATTGTAAACAGATCTTTTGTCATTATTTAATTCAACAAGTGAAATTGTTGGTGTGCCCAAATGCACATGTCCAATCAAATACATGTATTGATAGTATAGGTGCAAGTGATCTTTGCTTCTTAATCAGTCTCTTGTCTTCTTTTTTTAATCGAATTGAATTATTTAATTATAAGAAAAATTGTATATCTTGATTCATTTTTATGATGGGAGTTGTACGTTTCTGAGAATTTCTTTTTTGAGAAGCAATGAATTCATGAAAATATAATTTGGTTACTTTAGAGGTAATAATTGAATTAATTTAATTTAGTTACGAGTTATTATTTGAATTGTAGTAGTAGTATTTGTAGCTATATCACATCCATGTAAGTAAATAAATCAACAAAACTAAGCGCTAAAAATAAGAAAATTGCTTCTAAAAACAATAATTATTGAAAAAACTTTAGTATGAATGAGACATATAATTTACTTCAAATAATTTGAGATCGTACTTGGTCATTTTTTTATGTATATTTTAGCTGATATTTAATGGAAAGATAAAATAAATGTTATTTTGGTTTGAATTGATTAAATCTAGACTCTCTAGAATTATTAGAATACTGATATTTCATCCTCATTTCAAATGTAACAGATAATTTTGATCAAAAGCATATATTTGTTATTAACTAATTTATAAATAGTATTATATAAATGTAATTAGTACTCTCATATGTATAATGTTCAACTTAAATATTTCACTTTAAAAACAACATTCAATAGAATGACATTCACAAAATATATAGATAACACGTTTGACTACTATATTATGTTCAAGATAATAGTATTTTTATTTATTTTATATAATGGTGTGTATATGTGATTGGGCCCGTGCTTTGCACGGACAATACTTATCTAGTATTCATTATACATAGCATGACTCTTAAAAGATAATAATAATGATTGATATAAGGCTGTACCAAAAAGCTCATATTAAATAGTAATATTTAGTATTATGTTTTGAATAATAATTTTTAAAAAATAATTAATATGTCAAATGTGACCAGTAGAAATTATAGTTTTGAAATGTTAGATAGATTCCACCATTCTGCATTGAATCTTGTTTTATTGTTCACATGGCATGTCTTATTTTCTAGAGTTTTGTATATCACCATATGAATTTAGCAAAAGAAAGGGACGTAGATATTTTGCAATAATAAATAGTTTCATTAAGAATGAAAAGATTACACATAAATTAGAATAGAAGATATTCTAACAAACATTAATGATTTAATAATTTAACCATCGAGCAATTCAATAGCCACACTTTGGATGGAGATCACATCTCCACCCGTTTTAGGAACCACAGTTACCGTAATGGTATCGTCATCTTCCAGTTCAATGTCCTCTAACAGTTCAGTAATGCCTAGCTGAAACATCTCATCAGAATCATTTTTCTTATTATGTGCATGAACGTGAGGCAAGTTGACATAGCTCCCCGCGAACTCCACCTTATCAAGTTCATCTGTATTCACATCTTCATCCTCGTTCAGGAACACATCAAATCTTATATATTTGCTAGTATCATACTTTAAACCCTTGAATATTAGCACCTCTTCTTTTTCGTCTTTATCCTTTTGACTCCTTGACGTATTCGGCCTATTGATGGAAAACGAAATGGGTTTGTTGAGATTAGCAATTGGGAATACTTTGTTTGCTGGCTTGATGTTTGTTACATCCACTTTTCCTTCTCGTCCCTTTCTTGTTGGCCTACAGTTGATCCATGGGATGGCTGCTGGCGCGTAATCATAACCCATCTTCTTCGTATCCAAACAGTCTCCTACCCTCACACGGTAAGGGTTTTTGTTTTCATCATAGAAAAAGAATTCAGAGTTCAACCAATCTGTATCTATGATATCCCTTCTTTTCCCGCCTAATCCATTCCATACTTTCCACATACGGTCCACATTGGCGTGGTGGCAATAGAAAACCGGGTCTAAAGCGGCTGAGTAGAAATTACCCATATCTTCACCTAATGACAGTTTACCACCACCCAAATCCGTATTTCTTACAGTACCAGCCCAAATGTGGACCGGAGTATGAGGGATGTTTTCAATAGTTCCCTGACCTTTGGAATCGTTATCCCCAAGGACGTAACGAGCACCAAAGAATTGCAAAGGGCATGCAGCATTAGTTATCATTGAACGGTACATTAACGTTAAGTTGTTAGTCACCGTTTGTCCAACATCAGTAGTAACTTCGTCTCTAGGAGAACTAAAATCGATTATGGTTCCATTACGGACGTGTGGATTACGTCTTGCATCATAAAGGGGAGTATTTTCACGATCGAACATGGGAGGTAAACGCATACCTTTTGGATGGTCCCAATTCCAATAAGGTAAAGCGAAAGTTGGATCATTGATGAGTTTTCCCAATATTCTCTCGTAGAAATATAAGTACCATCTATGGAACGGAAAGAAAAGCCATGATTGATGAACTTGTAAAACTTCATCACCGAATTTGTAAGCACCATTGCAATAAGCACAATGAATGTTGGCTTGTTGCATGAATGAACGAGGATCGTCTTTGTCTAGTTCCTTCATTCTTTTAGTTGCCAATTGGTACTTAGCAATATATTCCTTAGTCACGTCTTGAGCAACAGGACGTTTACGGAGCTTAGACATGGGAGGAAGATTGTAATATGGAATGTTGTTCAAGTCCTTTGGTGTAGGAGGGCAACAACTATATTCTACTAGATCTTTACTCCCCGTTTTTGTGGCTTTACTACATGATTTCAGATCAGGCGGCGGTATAGGAGAAGCAAAGGCTAATGGTGCAAGATTGGAAGCACTATAGAGCCCTCCTAAACCAAGAAGCACATTTCTCCTATCGATATTTGCTTTAATATTTTGGTCGTGCTCATTAGCATTGCATGAGACGTGGAAACTTTGACTACGCCTTCTCTTCAACAAACGCGGAGAATAAGGTTTTGCAAAGAATGATGAGAGTGTTGTAGTAGTGAGAGTTTTGCTACTCTGGTCATCAAGACTTAAACAGATAGAATTAATGGAAAATGAAGAAGCCATTAGATTGAGTGATTGTTGTGATTCGTATCATCTATTAAATAAAAGTGAGTAAAATAATCATAAAGTTACATAAAAACAAAAAAACAAAAGCTATTGCATTTCTAACCTTACATGTCCACATGAAGGAGTAGATTAGGTAACCACTAAAGAACAAAAATATAAAGAGATATTTAGATAGAATCTATCTATATTATGTACGGATGTAATAAGAAATAGTCATTTACTCGGCAAGTTTGAGATATTCAATATAGAATCTATTTATATTGTGTACGGGTGATTTAAAAGAAAAGTATAGAGTATACAAACCTCAATAATTTGAGAATTACATTCTAATTTATATAATTTTTGTATAATATAATTTGTATAACTGTTATAAGTTGTGTTTGTATAAATTCGTTATTTTGAGTTTATACAAAACAAATAAAAAATAACTCAATTATACAAATGTACCCGCGAATTATACAAACGAGACAGGTTAAACTGTGTAGCTACAACCCATAAATATGCAAACTATAGCTATGGAGCATAATTAAATTTATTATAGTGGCTATTTGCAAAAAATTCCTATTTTATTATTCATTCTAGTTGAAGTTGAAGTTTAGCCACATGTAATATAAAATTCATGATTTGAAATCAAATTGATTGAAGTTAAAGTTTTATTTAGATATGCAATTTAAATATTTTAAGTTGTAGTTTGTCCCATAAACATGAAAACACTACTAAAAATTGAGTCAAATTCGAGAATCGGGTTTTCAAAAATCTATTCATTAAAAATGCAACTCATTGAAATTGAACTCAATACTTTCTATGACTTTAGACAATTCTACACATAACCACACATACTCTTTTTAATAAAATATTTTCATCGTTTTTATTTATACTCTTTAACTGTAATTTGACACTTTAAAAATCGACCTTATCCGTCAATTTGTGTAAACAATAAACATATAATAAAAATCAAGGGATTGTTTTTGTTTTCTTTAAACCTTGCAATATATGTGGAGAAACTTGAAAAGTGATTGGATGCAATATTCAAGGCTCAAGGTGGAAAAACATTAATAAAAGTATAAAACGAAGTAAAGGTGACAGAGAAGATAAAATTGACATTTTAGAGATATTTTGGGTGAAGGCCAAAAATATCGTAAACTATATGAAATATGTCAATTTTTCTTTTTATTACGTTTTTTGTTCAAAATATCTTCTTCAATCTTCATTATGATTTTAGCTTGAAAAATGTCATTCAACTAGCTAAAAAATATCCTGTCTACTGACGGTTGTTAAATATTATGATATTTATAATTTCACAATAACAATTATTTTTCAATTATATGAAAGTAATTATTTGTGAATTTTATATGAGGTCCAATAGCCAAGAATTCAAAGTGTATTTCCTTAGTATCTACTGATATTTTTTCTACTTTAATTTTCATATGATGTCCGGTACTTATATTGAAGCTCAACAGATATTTAACTTTGTCTTATTTTTTAAAATTATGCAAAAATTACTTATTTTGTTTTATAGGTTAGTCAAAGAACCTTTTATAACAACTCCGCTTTTGTTTTGTAGGTTAGTCAAAGAACCTTTGATAGTTTTTATTTCGAAAACATTTAGCAAAAATAATAATAATTAAATTCTTAAGTTGCCATTATTTTACCTTTCACAAGAAAAGTGTGAATTATCGGAGGATATTTTTAGAGGGGTTATACAAGGAAATTTATCGGTAATTTAGTTTCTTGTGAATTTTCTAAGAATTTTTCAAAGCCCTAAATAAATTAATTCGAGGATATTGATTTTTCCATTCATGAATAATATTACTTTCTCTGTCGAACCATACTTGTCCACTATATTATTTTGGGATGTTCAACAATATATATACTTGTCCGTTTTATAAAATTAATGGATAATTTTACACTTAGTTCCTAAATCAATGGGTAATATTTTTCCACAATAGTAACAATGTTTGAAAAATTCTTGGATCACATTTTTCTGGATTATATTCTTAATTAAAATTATAAGTATATATTTCTAGTTTTTTGCTTCAACACTCCGTTGTTTATATTTATATATATTTCATCAACTGAAATCAGACCGATACAACGTCAAAAACAATATGCCACTGCTCAGTTTGATCCAATCTTGAATTAAGGAAAATTACAGTTCAATGCCTTTGCACATCGAATTTACAAATATGTACACAGTATCTAAGTATTATAAACATTATACTAATAAATATGCATATACACATGTGAATTCTGGATGATTCTCCGAATTTGTATTTGATCCTAAATTACTGCAATGATTGTCACTACACTAAAAGAGATATTTAATTTCGTGCAATAAATTTTCAGTTAAGTGATAATATTTGTTGTCACAAATATATTTAAAGTCGCTAAAATCTTTCACAAAATTTAAATAGAGTGTAAGTTATAAATATTCATATTTATCATTGCATTGCCATTAAATAAAATACATTCACAACTAATGTGTATCTAATTGTAAAAGTATTTTTCTCTTAATTCTTAAATATATGTATAAATAAAAAGTTTGTGATTAATATATGTAACTGTTCCTAAAATGATTTATTTGTTCAAAATCATTGAAAATTCTTAATATCATGCCTAGTGTTATAAAATAACTAGCTAACAAACTAATATTAATAAACTAAAATAATAAGAACAAACAAAGGGAGAGTATAATATATTCCAAACTTTTCTTATATCCTTCTTTTAGTGAATGAAAGTAATGGCTATACATAGCCAACTAGTAACATACAAACTAACACTTGGCCATTAGGAAGTTATCCACTTGGCCCAGTGATGACACCTCAAAAATGGGTGGCCCCACATGGCATCATTTTAGTATAGCAAGTGATGACACTTAAAGGGTGGCCCACATGGCATCCATTTAGTTTTACAACACTCCCCTTGGATGTCCATGTAAAAGAAAAGTTGAAGGAACAAGAATATACATAGACATTCATAATATGCATTGATTGTTGCCTCATTAAAAACCTTTCTAGGAAAATTCAATGGGACAAAACCTAGACTAAGGAAAAAAGAGTGCAACATCTATTTTACTCCCCCTGATAAAGACCACGATTCAGATCCTTAAGTCTTCGCATTTCAATCTTGTGCACCATCTTCTCAAGAGTTGAGGCTGGTAAAGATTTGGTGAATAAATCTGCTGGATTATCACTTGAGCGAATTTGTTGTATATCAATATCACCGTTCTTCTGTAGATCATGTGTGAAAAATAATTTTGGTGAAATATGTTTCGTTCTATCTCCTTTTATGAAGCTTCCTCTTAGTTGATCTATGCATGTAGCATTGTCTTCAAAGAGCACTTTGGGTACCTTGGCATCACACTTCAAACCACATCTGTCTTTGATGAAATGTATCACTGATGTCAACCATACACATTCTCTACTTGCTTCATGAATAGCTATTATCTCATCATGATTTGAAGAAGTAGCGACAATGGATTGCTTCGTAGATCGTCATGATATAGCAGTACCTCTATATGTGAACAGGTAGTCTGTTTGAGATCGAGCTTTATATGGGTCAGATAAATAACCTGCATCTGCATGACCAACAAGATCTGTACTATCTTTGTGAGTATAAAACAGACCCATACACTAGTCCCCTTTAGATATCGCAATATATGTTTAACTCCATTCCAATGTCTTCGTGTAGGAGAAGAATTATATCTTGCTAATAAATTAACAGAAAATGCTATGTCAGGTCTCGTAGCATTAACAAGATACATAAGTGCACCAATTGCATTAAGATAAGGTATTTCAGGACCAAGAAGTTCCTCAGTATTTTCTTGAGGTCGGAATGGGTCTTTACTCACTTCAAGTGATCGTACAACCATTGGAGTACTTAATGGATGTGTTTTGTCCATGTAAAATTGTTTCAAGATTTTCTCAGTGTAGGCAGATTGATGGATGAAGACCCCGTCTTCTAAATGTTCAATTTGTAGACCAAGAAAAAGTTTTGTCTTTCCAGGGTCTTTCATCTCAAATTCTTTCTTTAGATATTCAATTGCCTTTTGGACCTCTTCTGGAGTTTCAATGAGATTAATGTTATCAACATAAACAGCAAGAATAACAAACCTTGATGTTGTTTTCTTAATAAAAATACAAGGACAAATGACATCATTTATATAATCTTGTTTTATCAAGTACTCACTGAGGCGATTATACCACATGTGCCCTGATTGTTTTAAGCCGTATAATGACTTTTGTAATTTGATTGAACACATTTCCCGAGGTTTTGAACTATATGCTTCAAGCATTTTAATTCTTTCTGGAATTTTCATATAAATTTCATTACCAAGTGAACCGTAAAGATAAGTTGTAACCACATCCATCAGATGTATTTCAAGGTTTTCATGAACAACTAAATTGATGAGATATCGAAAAGTTATTGCATCCATAACTGGTGAATATGTTTCTTCATAGTCGACACCGGGTCGTTGAGAGAATCGTTGCGCAACAAGGCGTGCCTTGTATTTTACAATTTCATTTCCCTCATTTCGCTTTCGCACAAAAACCCATTTCTAGCCAATAGATTTTACCCCATTTGGGGTTTGGACTACAGGTCCAAAAACCTCACGTTTAGCAAATGAGTCTAATTCTGATTGAATTGTCTCTTGCCATTTTGGCCAATCACATCTTCGTCAACATTTTTCGACAGATAGAGGTTCAAGATCTTCATTGTCTTACATAATGTTAAGTGCAAGATTATATGCGAAAACATTATCCACTGTAATTTTCGAACGATCTAATCTTATCCCATCACCCGTAGAACTTATTGAATGTTCTTCATTCACTTGAGTTTCAGATTCACTGATTTCTTCGAGAATATTAGGATTAATCAGATCTTGGACTTCCTCATGAGACTCTTTTTTATAGTGTCATTTTTATCATTTTTCGCACTTCTTTTTCTAGGATCTTTGTCTTTTGAACCCAATGGTCTCCCACGCTTCAGGCGTGTATGAGATTCAGAAGCTATGACACTATTAGATGGTCATGTTGGAATATCAATTCGGATAGGCACATTTTCTGCGGGGATATGCGACTTAGTTATCCTTTTCAAATCAGTAAATGCGTCTGGCATTTGATTAGCTATATTCTGCAAATGGATGATCTTCTGGACCTCCTGTTCACACATAGGGGAACATGGATCAAAATGAGATAATGATGAACTTTTCATGCAATTTCACTTTTAAGTTCCTTTTTCTCTCCCCCTAATTGCGGAAAATTTGTTTCATCAAATCGACAATCCGCAAATCTTGCAGTAAATAAATATCCCGTCAATGGCTCAAGGTAGCGAATTATGGATGGTGAATCAAACCCCAACATATACGCCTAACCTTCTTTGGGGACCCATCTTAGTGCGCTGAGGTGGTGCTACTAGCACATATACAACACATCCAAATATTCGTAGATAAGCAATATTTGATTCATGACCAAATACTAATTGTGACGGAGAGTATTTATTATAACTAGTTGGTCTAAGACGAACAAGTGTTGCATCATGTAAGATAGCATGACCCCATACGGTAGTGGGCAATTTCGTTTTCATAAATAATGGTCTTGCTATCAATTGTAAGCGCTTAATAAATGACTCAGCGAGGCCATTTTGAGTATGAACATGAGCTACAGGATGTTCAACTTTTATCCCTATTGATAAGCAATAATCATTAAAAGCTTGGGATGTGAATTCTCCAGCATTATCAAGGTGAATTGCCTTAATGGGATAATCTGGAAATTGCGCCCTTAATCTTATTATTTGTGCCAATAACTTTGCAAACGCCAGGTTACAAGATGATAAGAGGCAAACATGAAACCATCGTGAAGATGCATCTATTAGGACCATAAAATATCTAAACAACCCACTAGATGGGTGAATAGGTCCACAAATATCCCCATGTATACGTTCTAAAAATTGAGGAGATTCAATGTTAATCTTCATTAGTGATGGNATATCTAAACAACCCACTAGATGGGTGAATAGGTCCACAAATATCCCCATGTATACGTTCTAAAAATTGAGGAGATTCAATGTTAATCTTTATTAGTGATGGCCTAGTAATCAATTTGCCCTGACAACAAGCAGCACATGAAAATTCATCACTCGTAAGAATCTTCAGGTTCTTTAATGGATGTCCATTTGAGTTTTCAATGATTCGTCTCATCATTATTGATCCAAGATGACCTATTCGATCATGCCAAAACACAAAAGTTTTTAAGTGAGTAAACTTCTAGTTTACTACGATAGAATGTGCTTCAACTGTACTTATTTTTGCATAATATAAGCTAGAAAATAAAGTTGATAATTTTTCCAACATATATTTCTGGTCTGAGACAATCTTGGTAATACTAAGGTATTCAACATTCATTTCATTTATTCTCTCAACATGATATCCATTTCGGCGAATATCTTTAAAACTTAACAGGTTTCTTGAGGATTTACAAAAGAACAATGCATCTTCTATAACAAGTTTTGTCCCCTTAGGCAGAAATATAGTAACTCTTCCGGAGCCTTCTATTAAGTTCGAATTACCAAAAATTGTAGTAACAATTGCTTTTCTTCTAAGCAAGTAAGAGAAGTATTTCTCATCTTTGAATATGGCGTGCGTTGTTCCACTATCAATTACACAAATATCTTCATGATTGATCTTTGATCCAAACGAAGTTTGGGGCATATCCCTATTTTCTTCAAAAACATATATAAACAAAGTAAAATATTACTATTAAACATGGATATTATACAAACATTATTTATTTACAGAGATTAGAAAAGCATAAAACACACCAACTAATACAAACAAACAGAAAAGGAAATTATCTAGATTATTGCGGGCTCGTCACTGATCGTTTTTCCTTCAGGGAATACAAAGAAATCAGCTATATCCAGATGCATAGGCTCAACGTTATCTTCAGAGATGAAATTTGGTTCTGCATCATTATTTATCTTATGTATGGGCTCAACATTATCTTCAGAGATAAAGTTTGCTTCTGGATTATTATCACCCTTTTTCAAGGATGCTTGATAGAGCTGAACCAGACGCTTAGATGATCGACAAGTACGCAACCAGTGACCCATACCTCCACATCTATGACATACACTTTTTGAAATTTTCTTTTGTATCACTTCTTATCTTTCACCCTTCCTCTTATACTGCTGGTCATTTTTTGGTGCAAGGCGATCATCATGATTATAATTTATTTTACGACCACGACCACGACCACGACCATGACCGGAACCACGACCACGATAGGAGCCACGACCTTTTTCTCGTTGGTGATAATTTGCCTGATTCACTTCAAGGACTGGCATAGAACCAACGGGTCGACTTTCATGATTTTTTATCAATAGGTCATTGTGTCGTTCAGCAATAAGCAAATGTGAAAGTAATTCAAAATATTTTTTAGAACTCATTTCTCGATATTGCTGTTGCAGGAGCATACTCGAGGCAGGAAATGTGGAGTATGTTTTCTCAAGCTTATCATGTTCAATGACCTCTTTTCCGTATAAATTTAACTGTGATATAATTTTATACATGGAAGAATTATATCCAGTTATACTTTTAAAGTCTAGTAACCTTAGATTAAACCAATCATGACGTGCCTGTGGAAGAATGACCAACTTCAGGTGGTCATATCTATCTTTTAAATTATTCCACAGTATAAGGGGATTTTTAATAGTGAGGTATTGCATTTTCAACCCCTCGTCAAGATAGTGGCGCAGAAATATCATATCTTTAGCCCGATCTTGGCTGGATGCCTGATTATTATCTTTGATGTGTTTACCAGACCCATCGCATCCAGGTGGATTTCAGCGTCTAGTATCCATGATGAGTATCCTTTGCCCGATATATTCAAGGCAACAAATTCAAGTTTAGAAATATTAGACATTTTTTAGAAAAATAAAATTCTTACCCTTTTTACCTATTTAGAGTAGCTCAAATTGGCAGAGTCTCGTGTTGATAACATGTTATAAAATAACTAGCTAACAAACTAATATTAATAAACTAAAATAATAAGAACAAACAAAGGGAGAGTATAATATATTCCAAATTTTTCTTATATCCTTCTTTTAGTGAATGAAAGTAATGGCTATATATATAGCCAATTAGTAATATACAAACTAACACTTGGCCATTAGGAAGTTATCCACTTGGCCAAGTGATGACACCTCAAAAAAGGGTGGCCCCACATGGCATCAATTTAGTATAGCAAGTGATGACACTTAAAGGGTGGCCCACATGGCATCCATTTAGTCTTACAACACCTAGATTAATAATTTATGGTTAATATAAGGATCATAGAAACCAGGAATTGGATTTGTTTCAAACCTTGCCTTGAGAGAGAAAAGCTTTTTAGAAAGTGAACTCATATTGAGGGAAAATTGTATGAAATAGCAAATTTTTAATACAAATTGTTATAGTAATAGTTTCTTTTATTTGTAATTTGCAGCAAACATTCCGTGTTTTTAGTCATCCCATTTGTATATCGAAATATAAAAATAGACTGAAATATACAAATGCAAGACCCATTTGTATATCGAAATATACAAATGCAGGACCCATTTGTATACCAAAATATACAAATACATGATCCATTTGTCTACCGAAATATACAAATGCAGGACCCATTTATATACCAAAATATACAAATGCAGGACCCATTTGTATACCAAAATATATAAATTGACCCAAATGCATATCTTTTATATATATGTATACTGAAATATACAGATTAATAGTCATAGCAAACATAAAGTTTGTTATGGAGCGCAATTATACAAACTATAGTTATATCATACAAATATTATTTTTATGTTTGCTAAACCTAAAATTTACTCAAAATTAAATAGGAAAAATTACTTAAATACACAACACTTCTTTACCTATTCTCAATATTTCCCTACTCTTGTATTAAAATACAAAAATCCCTTATTTTCCCCCAATTCAACTTAACCGGATACTTTATTAGTTTAAGTATTCGTCCGTTATTAATTAAAGTATTTGTGCTATTATATTATGCATCCGCCCGTTAATTAAGTATCCATGTTGCTAACAACTTAATAATTTAAGTATCCGTCCGTAATTAATTAAAATATTTGCGCTGCTATATTATGCATCTGCCCGTTAATTAAGTATCCATGCTGCTAACAATTTAATAATTTAAGAATCCGCCCGTTATTAATTAAAGTATCCGCGCTGCTATATTATGTATCCACACTGCTATATTATGTATCCGAAAAACACTAAAAAAAGGGATTTTTGGTAACTAATGAAAAAATAGGGAAAGGAAGTAATTCCTTTCTTATACTATGCCATTTGCCTAATTTTTCCAATTAAATACCGGCAAAATATATGGTCAAAAGTTCAAGTGACTCATGAATAAGAGAACAAATCAGACTTTGATTTGGGCCAAGTCTTGGAAAAGACAAGACAATAATATGTATCTGGCCCAAACTTAAACTAGCCCACCTTATGTGATTTTTACATCGTAAAACAATTGTAGGACTTATATATAAAAGATCGTAAAAATTACATCAATCTCACAATGTTAAAATCTAATTACATCATATTCCTAATCTATTAAATCTTTTAAAATTATAGAATCTCGGATACATTAAGAAACCTGCGGATACATAGCTCACGAATGTATCCGAGAGGGGATAAAGATGTATGTGAGAGAGAATAAGGATGTATCCGAAAGGAGATTTTTGTAAATTTTTTAAATGATAGGAAATTTTAGAGATTATGATATCTCAAGTTGTGTATTAATGTAATTTTTAAATATTACATGAATGTCATATTTATTATTAATAATAAAATAATAGATGTAGAAGATTCCAAAAAAAAACGTAGAAGATGTATGGTAAATTATTTGTAAAACTTATACTCTTGAATTAACCAAGTAAAATATACATTAAAAAAATCTAAACTTATGAGTTATGTTTAAATTAATTTTTAAGAAACTGAAATCACAAACTTGTACTAATTGAAATCTTACCTTTTAATAAGATTTACATCCAAAAACTTCAAATTAGTTGGTCAAATACCTAACTAACAAGCTAATCAAAAAATCACTTTTTCAAATTTGAATCTTATCTTTATGGAAGAAAGTCAAAATTCCAAGAATCAATTCAACATATTTTTTAAGAAATTTTTGAAAAAGTGGAAAATTCATACTAACAAACATAGCAAAGACAACAATTGTTTGAAATGTCAGCAAAAGAGTTTTGCTTTATGCATGCGTAAAATTATCACGTGAACATCGCCGCAGAGATTCCTACGCTTGAGAAAAGCTATTCAAATAGTGAATACATAGGCATAGTACGATACGATACGATACGAAATCGATATTAAAAATTTCGATTGGATAATAGGATTTTTAAATTTTTTAAAAGATATTATTATATTATTGTTATACGAAAATTAATCTAATATGATTTGGTAGGCAAAAGTTTGATTTTGATTTTTTACGATTGATAAAATGATAATTACAATATGATCAGTAACTTATACATTTTCATACAATAAAGAATGACTTCAATTATTTAAAAGACGTTTCAATTATATCCTACATACATTGCCCGTTTGGCCATGCGTTATGATACCATGATATGGAATCATGATATGATATCATAATATGGAATTATGAGATGAAATTGAAATTTTGTTTGGACATGCAATATGAATTTTTTATCTTGTATATTTTATCATAAACATAAGAATCTCATAAGTTGTAAAACTATTAAATTAGCCCCAATTATTTATTCTATCTTACTAAATAAGCAAAAATTTATAAAATCGCCTAATAAATTGTTACAAAGTTATTTGTTCTCCACTTAAGTAACTGTTTTATTTAACTTTAATTCAATAAAAAAACTGAACATAAATTGTAGTGTACAAGTCTTTAATATAATCCTCTCACATAGTACGGACAATTTCCTTACGTTGAACTTGCATTTCTCAATCATGAGATCGAGAAGACAAACCAACATTGTTACTTTGAGTTGTATTAAATACAGAACGGTAGATGTAATAAATTAGGTGTTGGAGTAAATGAAGAGAACAAATTTATTACTCAATAATCGGTTGGTGTGAGTTAAAGTAACTATATGTTGGTGAGAATAATAAATTTTAAAAAGTAATGATGTGATTATAAATTTCATTTACATATGAAATAAATGGTTATATATATAAATGTGGGTTGTTTTAACAAAATATAAATTTGTTGATCAATTTTTGTATTAAAAATATCTCAAATCATGATATGGAATTCTCATATCATGGTTTTTGAAGAATATGGAATCACATCTCATGATATGGAATCATGAGATGGAATCAGCGTAAAATCGCATGTCCAAACGGATTACATCTCACGATTTCATATCGTGATATGATATCGCATGGCCAAATGCCTACTTATGGGGATGTTTTCCAAAAAAAGTACAAGCAATTTACTTCTTTGATCAACCACCAAAAACAATATTTCAATCAAGATAAAATAGTTGAAGTTACACCATCTAAATAATTAATTTTATATATAATTATAATACTTTGATATAGTGGTATTTACGGTAAAAAAAAATTATAATATATAAAATTTTAATTTCAATAAAATATTATATATGCGTTTAAAAGGGAGTTTCGTCGTGGCTATGACGTGAGATAAGAACAAAAATGAAATAAATATATATAAGGAAGAATTCTTCTAGCCAGAATTTGGTCAGAATGATATTTTACCTATATTATTTTATTTTTTAAACAGTTTTACCCTTTTAACTTTAATACCTTCTAATTTAAGATCAGTTTATTTTAAAATTAAAAAAAATATTATTATATAAATTTTTTAAATTTCTAATCGGCCAAATTTTCCGGTCATTTAGCATTATCCTACCTTAAGAAAACGATAAAAACAGCTTTTTGCAGCTTCACACCATTGATCTGTCGTCAACTCATTTGGGTCCACTAACTTTTCTATGATTCAGATTTCAGACTCATCACCTAACTTTTTCTGATTACTTCTTTGTGTAATTTTGAAATAATATATAGTATTAAATACACCTATACTCATTATTCCGACCTTGTCTTTGGATTTTATTGTAAAAACTTGTTTTTCTAAAAATTATTTTTGAGCTTGTCTTTCCATTTTATTATTACGTACTTGTTATTTCTTTTATTTGAATTATTGTATTGCATATGAGTGTTATTGTTATATATTTTCTATTATGTTTCACCATAATTGATGTTTCAGCATAATTGATTTGTTACTATATCTTTCTTCCTTTTTTTTTTTTTTTCATATTTTGGTTATATTTATTTTAATTGACAATCTATTATATGTTTTTATACGGTAATTATAAGATTATATTTATATTATTTTATACATATTGTCAAAAAAATAATCCTTTGGACTACCCTCTCCCCTCTAGTTTATTTGTCTATTTTATTGTAAAAAGAAATTTAAAAAATCCTCTTATTTGTCAATTTTAGTAAATTAAGAAATATGTTTTTTAAAATATTGCTTTTATTATTCGTAATAAATGTCCAGCTAGCTTTTAGCTTACTTATTACGAAAAAAAAATACTACGTAACTCCTAGAAAAATATAGATATTTTGATTAAAATATTCTTCATATTTTATCTATTTAATAAAATATCATAGAAAATTAAAGTAATTTAGAAAACCTCTACTACGTAACTACTAGAAGAAAGTAGATATTTTAATCAAAATATTCTTCACATTGTATCTATTTAATAATATCATAGAAAATTAAAGTAATTAAAAAATTCTTAAGGATATGCAATAAAGAGAAAATTTGAATTTAAAAAAATCTTTCTTGATTATGTAAATATACACAATTATGAAAATAGACACAATTAAGTAAATATACCCTTATTTTAGACAATAATAAAAAGTCTAGGTGGATGCTTATTATGGATTGGAGTGAATATTAAGCTTAAATGTAGTAGTTAAGCTTAAATTTTTAAAATATAATTATAAATAATAATATAATAAATTCCTAATAATAATTTTTTAAAGAAAATATCAAGTCAACAAAGATTAAGTAAAATATAAATGAAGAAAATATTCGACACCAATTTTATTAAATTAAAAAGAGTGTATCTCACGAACCAATCACATTTATATATTTTATTATTTATATTTATATTTAAAATAATTTAATAACTTTCATATAATAAAGTTTTAGTTGAACATATGTGTGAAATCCCCCAACATTGGGCGATCACCGTCACTTTTAACGTGTTTGAATTTTGCACCACTAATATCAAATAATAATAATAATAATTAAAAAAAATACAAAACAATAATGATGAGTTATTTCTTTTCATTTTTTTCTTCTTATAAAATGATGAGTTAATTTTTTTTTCTATTTATAGAAGAATAGAAAGTACTAGCTTGTAAGGTGCTGACAAAGTATTTACTAGTTGTTTGTAGGTTTTTTCAAGAAGCTGTTTATAAGCAGCTACTGAAAAATTATAATCTAGTATATTCATAATATATATATTTTTTATATTTATTAATAGATAATGTGTGGCCTCAAAACCTTATTAGGTAAAATATATCTATCAATAAATATACCTTAAAAGAGTCATTTGTCTGTAGTTAATGGAGGTTTAAATTTGACTATTCTTAGTTATTAAGGCTTCGAATAAAGTTTAAATATTCCCCATGAGGTCTTTTTAATCATCTGATTTGATATACAATTAGTCATTTTCGGTATATAATTAGTCATTTTATACATTTCGGTATAAAATGTGTTTGTGTTTGTATAAAGTGAGAGAAAAGTGTATATACAAATACAAATACATGTATTTTCATCATATACACTTATAATTATACAAATACAGATCTTATTTTACAAATTACAATGTATAAATGAATTTATACAAAACTGAACAATTTATATAAAATTGGATGTATCTAGCGAATTATACAAATCAAAAGCTCCATAACAAACATAAAATTTGTTATGAAATACAATTATGCAAACGATAGTTATAACATACATATATGATTTTTATTATTGTTATATGTGAAAGTTGCTCAAAATAAAATATTATATAATTTTTTAACCAAAAAAATGTTATATACAAAATAAATGTTTAATAGCAAACTAAACTATACCCATAAAATATAATTATATAAATGGCCAAACACATATGCAGACCCTTAAACTTGTCCCTAAATTTCATTTTGGCACTCCAACTCAACCTTGTTCCATTTTAACCCTTCAACTCCAATTTTTATGTTCCATTTTGACACTTCTTTCCAAAGAATCAACAAAGTGGGATGTGTGTACTTCACATGTCATTATTGTGTTAAAAAATAATGGATGAGCATCATTTTTTAAAAAAATATATATTTTTTAGAGTTTTTGTACATTATTGTGTGAAAAAATAATCGGTGAAAGTGTGTTGGTTTTTTTTAAAACAATTAGTTAATTTAAAATAACATCACATATATTTTTTTTCATATCTAGTCTACTTGGAATAACTCAAATATCAGCTTTCTAATTTTTCATTCAACTATATACGAGTAAAAAAAAACTCATGTTCATTGCTAATTAATAACACTACAAAAAAATGTTGAAACTCGATATACTTCGTTGGGTTGACATTGATTTTTTTAAGAAAGAAAATCAACGCACTTTCATCGGTTATTTTTCACGCAAAAATATAGGAAAACTCTTAAAAAGAAATTGTTACTTTTTTTATAAAAAAAAGAATGATAATCCGTCAGTTTTAATTTTTTACAATAATTAATAGATGATCGTTGAATTTTAAAATGCAAAATTGCAGTTGAATAACATATATAGAAATAAAGAAATCATAAAATTAGTATTTTGTGTTAAATGGTACATAAAAGAAATAGAGTTGAAGGGTAATCTTTTATTATTTTTTTAAAAAATACTTTGTTTTTGTCTTTCACTCTCTTAGAGAATGTGTGATGCACACTCTCTGCCACATCACNNTCTAGCGAATTATACAAATCAAAAGCTCCATAACAAACATAAAATTTGTTATGAAATACAATTATGCAAACGATAGTTATAACATACATATATGATTTTTATTATTGTTATATGTGAAAGTTGCTCAAAATAAAATAGTATATAATTTTTTAACCAAAAAAATGTTATATACAAAATAAATGTTTAATAACAAACTAAACTATACCCATAAAATATAATTATATAAATTATACCCATAGAGCGTTATTTTGAAAAATACTTTGCTATGAAATTTTCCCGTCTTTTTATATGAATAATTTTCCCCATAACCATCTACGAACCACACTTGCCAGTTGTCATCGTAATTACCACAAAGTCCAAAGAAGTTTTTGTATCAAAGTATTCCAAATATCCTTTCTGCAACTTCCTTTTTGATCTGAGCTACTAATTTATAATCACATAATAAAATCCAATGATCTCATTAAGATTTTTAACTAATATTTCGAGATGTATTTTTAAATCATATTAATATAAAAAAAAGTTACATTTTATAGTACTTTTTGTATAATTTTTAAATATTTAAAATTTTATTTAAAAATATCAAATTAATGTAATCTAATTTACCTTTGAAAAATAGTCAAATTAACTCTCGAAAAGTACAACATGACAACTAAAAAGCAACACAGGGAGTAAGAAGTTTCAAGAAAAGCAAGTTTTTTTTTCTGATTCTAAAATGCTTAGTTAAGAAACTATTTCAATAACTTGCTTAATAATAAAGAAACTATATTCTAATAAATGTCAAAATCTACCACAGTATATAACAATATATGGATGTTAACAATTATAATAAATTAATGGTGATGATGACCACCCAAATCAAGTTAAGAAAAGGAGAATTTTGTCGTATATTTAGTTGTTTATTAGACTATCTTGTTGGCAACTTACTAATGTTCCAATAAAATAATTAATTAATCTTTGATAGTTATATTAATTAACTTATGAAGATCACCAAAGGTTTCGTTTGAAGTACACTTGTAATTTGTATGATATTATTAATTCTGGCCGTCTATACAATGACCTAATACATTGTATACGGATTAATTAAATTATAATTGATTGTTCAACAACTGAAAATATATATAAAAAAACACTATTCTTTTTTTTAAAATAAATAAATAAAATATATCTACTTATTGATCCATAAGTATACTCGAGAATGAGCTTAGGGAAGTTACACCTACCTACAATGTTAAATCTGGTTATTTAGTTCATTGGATAAGGTGTGATATTATCGTATTATATTTGAGATTAAATTAATATTTTATTTGATTAAAAATATAATTAATTGCATAATACATTTATGCTTCAAGCCCTCAAATTTAATATTATTTTATTCTACTTGAGATATGAGATAAATTAATTTAATAATTATAATTTCAAAAAGATAATTCTGAAATAACTATTTACGTAAACCAAACAACCCTAATGTTTTAAGAATTGTGTTTTTTTTTTCAGTATGAATTCTGTTCATAGATAAATAAATTGGATGCAATGCAACTATATATATACTCTCCATTATGCTAAAATCGAAGGAAAACAACATTGACATTATAAAATTCATGACTGCAATTTGATAAAGACGTGAAAGCAAAAGCCGATGGTGTTATAAATTGAGTTAAATTGAAATATTTTATGCAATTTATTATTTTCGATAGTTAATATTACCATTTTAGTACAAAATATATTCATAGACTAATTAATATTCATAATCTAATTAGAGGAATAAAAAATGCACATTTAATTATTAATTGTTATCTCTTACTCTCTCCGTTCCTATTTATATGTCATCCTAACTAAAAATTGATGATCCTTAATATTTGTCATTTCACAAAATCATAAATGACAATATTCTTTCTATTTTATCCTGAGAGTTATTAAACTTGAAAGTATGAATTTGACCAACACAAGAAAACTAAATGATTAATTTATGTTCATTGGTCAATTTAATTAACCAAAATTAATCAATTTATGTTCATTTATTGAAACTTGATTTCAAAAGAATACTAAATAAGGGTACAATTATAAACTTATATATTTTTTTAAGAGACGTAAAATCTAAAATAATAATATATAAATGGTAACGGACGGAGTATCTCACCAATCAGCGATTCCATTAAAGAGAGGAAGAATATTTGGCACGGCGTACCTAAAAGGCTATTTTTATAAGCCACACACAATTATTTTCTCTTTCTCCCTCTCCACGTAATTAATTCTCGTGAGGTATGGATCATAATTTGAATTTTCATTGTGTATGATCCATAAAAAAAAGAATCTTTTTATTTTCTTATAAATCATTCTCAATACTCAAAATTAAAGATTTTGAACAATGGTTAATTGGACAATCACGTTCATCCCACCATATTTTGAATGTTCATGTTATTGAAGTTAAATTATATATACCATTTTTATTATTAAGGGAATTTTTTGGTAGAGTTATACACATATTAGTAATGTAGGATTAGTTATGAGTGATTTATATTTTATTTTAAGCATGAATTATTTATTCATATAGTAATTATACTTGCATTAATTTTCAACCTTCTATCATACATAAAATAATACATAAATTTCTTCATCACTTAAACATATATTAATTATGCAGATTTCTTAATCGTCAACCAAATCCCATATATATAGAGAGAATAACTTATTTCCTATTTACAAACCAAACGTCATATAAGGACCTATTTGGGCGAGCTTATAAAAAGCAATTTATAAGTTAAAAACTTAAAAGTCATAAGTCATTTGAATTTTGATTTATTTTAAAATTATTTTAGCCTAAAAAAAGTATTTTATAACTTTTTCAAATACCTCGAAATTTTAAGAAGTGCTTAAAAGTAAAAAAAAAACACTTAAAAATAAGTTGATTAAAATATGGGCATAAAATATATACTCCCTCCGTTTCACAAAGAATGACCTCCTTTCCTTTTTAGTCAGTTTCAAAAAGAATGACCTCTTTCCTTTTTTGGTAACATTTTACTTTTTGCTTTCCACGTGACATGTTTAAGACCACAAGATTAAGAACAATTTTGTACATTTGACATAACTTTAATCTAGGACCACAAGATTCAAAAGTCTTCTTTATTTACTTAAACTCCGTGCCAAGTCAAACCAGATCATTCTTTATGAAATGGAGGGAGTACTATTTCTTACCAAATAATGATGTGTTAGATTGATAAATATTCCTTCATTCTTAATAATAAAAATTTGAATTCAAGTACTGTAAATATAAAATCATTTTTAGTTGGAAGTGTTTTATCTTCCAAGTTAGAGTTTTTTTTTGTATAAATTTAAATTAATCGAACTTTAAAAAAATAATCAAACCTCAAAAAAAAAACAAAAATAATAATTATAGACCACCTTTTCTCATTTATGATTGTTTTTTCTCTTTCCCCTATACCTACGAAATGGGCCAATTGGGCACTCCCATAAGATCCCGGCTCTACCATATCAATTATCTCATTCATTGTATCCATCCATTTATTAATGTCTTCCTTCTCTCTTTCATTACCTTTTCATTCACCCAAGTGCCAACACACATTTATTGCAAAACTCCAAATCTACCTTTTTCCATTCTTATGTTCAACTTACCTTCTTGCCCTTCATTTTGTTTAATTTTCTTTTGAGACGGAAAGTAGAATGTACATTGATCTTATTACTCCTATTTTAAGAACGTAAAAATATTTTTTGAGATGACAGTTGATTCGAGTGTATTAAGTCCAAATAAAAGAAGAAGAACATGTTGGAGAAAGCATTACAGTTCATAAAAAAATAGTGTAACGTTTACAAGAAAGAAGGAAAATAGAATTATAATCAAAATATAAGTCTCTTTCTATTTTGATGATCTTAATATCAACAAGACTATACGTTAAAAGATATTTTAATATATTTACATATTTTTAATTTAATATCATGAGATTTCATTTTATTTTATTTTTACTTTCTTGAAGAAAGTTATCTACTTGCCTTCTCATTTTACATTGTTGGACAGAGTTAGGCAAGCTGTGTGACTTATTTTATTTATTATTATACATAAAAAAAACGAAGAGTTTAGTTTAATAAATTTTGTTGACTTCTCATTCCGTGAAGTCCTTTTTTAAAAAAATAAATTAAACTAAAACAGTTAGATTTACGTCTCTGTTAATATTTATTGGCTTAATTAATAACAATTTGAAATGTGACAATAAAAGCCAAAGAAGAAATTAGGGAACCTAACCTTACGTATCTATTTGTTCCTCTAACTTCATTAATATATCACATCTCTCCCCAATTTTTGGGAATCTATAAAATGAAAAACTATAGTCCATAATTTCACACTAATTACATCATTAATGATAGTAGGGGTACGCATAAGATCAATTTGTAAATCTTGAATTAATGGTTTGTGTTGTGGATTATTGAACTTAAATTCAACTTGGTTATAATTGTTCTCAAAGTTAAGATCGGAGGTGTCTTTTTCTGTGTTTCTTTACCTTGTTATACTTTAACGATCTACAATGAATTTTTTAAAACTTACACTCTTATTAGATGTCAGTCTAATATAAGTCAATTTGACATTGAATTGGTAATTTGAAATAATTGAGTATAGTAAAAGCAATTATGTTTGTTATTCTACCTATGCTTTAATGCCTATATCAAAGCAAAATTGGACTGATTCTTCAATCTTCATTTTAGTTTTTCCATTTCGATCTAAATTTGAATAATTATCTCTACATAGATCGACACTAGAATTGATTAAAAGCTTTATGGACAAAAGTGAAATGGAATAAAACTTTAAGGACAAAATAACAAATTTCTAAATATTCTCAAAAAACATAAATGTTTGGTATGGAGGAATTCTTTTTCCAAAAAATATTTTTCAATTTTCTAAAGATTTGATTGGTCCAAAATATTTTTTAAAAATATTTTCTTTAAGAAAATAAATTCCTTGAAATGAGAAAAATGACTTCCTTAATCAAATATATATAAAAAATAAATTAAATAAACAACACTATAAAATTATTATCTCTTCTCCATATCCTAACTTCCACCACACCAAAACCCTCATTTTTCATCACATCCTCTTTCATAGTATTTTATTAAATAATTTATAATATATATATATATATATCGAACATTAGGAAATAAGTAAGGTATAACACACCTAGGTAGAAAATTCCACATGCAATACTAATGGAAACTTCTTTAATTAGAAGAAAAAAGGAAAGGATAAATTGGGTAATTTGCATACATTTCTATCTCCTATCCAACTTTTGCCTTTTATATCTCATCCTTTTTTTTTCTCTCTCTTTTTTGTTGTGGTTGTAGATATACTTTCCCTTGAATGACAACATAACTTTTTGACCATTAAAGTAAATGATGTAAACTCCAAACATTTTGGTTAAAAAATAAAAGCATATAATATATAAATATATTTATTAATTTAGCTTCAATTGATTGTATAAATAAATATTTAATTTTTTAAAAAAATAAATAAATAGCAATGTATTTTATATAACGTGCTATGTGATAAATTTAAATGATATCTTATATGTATTATAGCATATAAAATATATGCGTGTCTATTTATTCAATTTTCGGACGGTCTTCAACTTTCGCTTTGCTATTTTAAGGCCAGTATTGTACCTCACACAGGGCTTGCATTTTTCCTCTCAAATGAACAACTCAGCCACCATCACTGTCGCAGCCGCAGATACAGCAGCCGGAGCTGCTGTAAAACGCCGGAAAAAACTTCATCAACATCATCAGTATGAGTCATTGATTCCTGGACTTCCTGATGATATAGCTCAGATTTGTCTTTCTCATGTTCAACCTTCAACTCTTTACTCCGTTTGTCAATCATGGCGTCGGCTTGTTTATTCTCCTTCGTTTCCCCCCTTTTTATCCATATATTCTCTACTGAAGCCATCTAAATCTGAGGAGAACTCAGTTCAGTTCGCGAATTTCGATCCGATTTCAGCAAAATGGAATTTACTTCCTCCGCCTCCACTTAATCCACCTCTCCGTCTCCTTCTCCGTCACCGTTCGTTCATCTCCCGACACCTTCCGATTCAATCGGTAAGCGTTTCCGGCAATTTTATACTCCTCGCCGCGACGACTGACCCTTTGCTCCCGGCCTTATCTCGTCCTCTTGTTTTCAACCCGCTCACTTGTAAATGGACCTCCGGTCCCCGGTTCGAAACTCCGAGACGATGGTGCGTCGCCGGCGCGTCGCAGGGCGTGGTGTTTGTTGCGAGTGGGATTGGGTCAAGCTATAACCCAGAGGTAGCTCGATCAGTTGAAAAGTGGGACCTGAAAAGTAACTGCACAAAGTACAGCTGTAACCATCACGATAGAAACAAGGTCTGGAAATGGGAGAAAATGAGTGGTCTCAAGGATGGGAAGTTCAGTAGGGAAGCGATTGAAGCAGTAGGCTGGAGAGGGAAGCTCTGTATGGTAAACGTGAAAGGCGATGCGGCGAAAGAAGGAATAATCTACGACGTCGGAAGTGACACGTGGCAGGAGATGCCGGAGGGGATGTTGGTTGGATGGAGAGGTCCGGTGGCGGCGATGGTGGAGGAAGTTATTTATACGGTGGATGAATCGAAAGGAGCATTGAGAAAGTATGATCCAGGAAGTGATAGTTGGATTATGATTTTGGAAAATGAGATGCTTAAAGGCGCACAGCATATGGCTGCTGCCGGCGGTAGAGTTTGCGTGGTTTGTGGCGGCGGTGATGGGATAGCGGTGGTGGATGTGACGGCTGAGCCGCCGAGTTTGGTGGTGGTGGAAACTCCGGTGGGGTTTCAGGTTTTGGACGTACATATTTTGCCAAGGATGAATCAATTGGATTCTTAATCAAAAGATGAATATTGAATAATAGTGTATTATTTCCAATTTTTTAGTAATATTGTTTAGGTATATTTGGGATTATATATTTTTTGTAACGTTTTCACTTTATCATACTTTCTCACACGTTAAGGAGTCTATAGTGTTTCTGAATAATTCAAGTTCTTGGATACGTTCTGTAATTCGTCGCACACAATATTGTCTGCAAATAACATACACCAAAAATATCATTCTGCATTTTATATTGTCATTTTTTTGCCCATTTATAATCAAGAGTAAACGAGCATGATCGAAATATTGATGTGAAATCGTAATATCATTAAAAAAAAAATTTTGTATCTTGTATATATGTTGTCACTCTAGTAATTGCTTCTTCGTATATACAAATGGTATTATAAGTGATTTTGCTTACTCTCCAATTTGGAGTTGAGCGTATAGACATCATGAATGACAAAATCTTTTTCTCTTTTTCCTATTTTTGCCTACCGTTTTAATTGGTAGGGGTTTCGTTTTAAAAACTAACAAGTCAGAATTCACCGACTAGAGTTATAGTGGAGTGATACGTATTCTTTTATCCTTAACCAAATGTCTCGAGATTAAATCTCTTGTATACGGAGTCTTCTTTGTTAGAAGCATTTTATCCACTTTTCCGCACGAATCTGAATTTAATCGAATTCTAATATGAATATCGCAAATGAGAAACGAAAAAAAAATCGGAATTTGACTGTGGGCCAAAGCCCAAATATAACCCACCGAATTTTGACTTATTATTTGGCATCTTATTGTTCGATGGGAAACCAAAATCTAGGTCCATTTTGTATATTCAATTTTCAAATTAACAATAAATATATATTACACCCTTTTACTTTCTAGAGTCCTCAAAAGGGCAAAAGTCATTAAAAGTACTTTGTTGATCGACCTTTTCGATGGACGATTAAAAGTCAACGAAATCATGTTAACTTTTTACATTTATTCCACTATAATATTCCAAACAATTACGTAAATATGTACTCCCTCCGTCCCTATTTACTTGTCCATATTTCCTCTTTTAGATGTTCCTATTTACTTGTCCATTTTGACAAATCAAGAAAGGACAAAAAAATTTTTCCTATTATACCCTCATTTAAACTTCTTGAAAATTTAAACTTCCCCCAACATTGATTAGTTATCTTGAATAAATTTATTTTGGAATCATAATTAATAAGGGCAAAATTGTAGCTTCACTATGTTAATCATTGTTGCCTTAATATGTGTGTCATTTCTAAAGTGGACAACTAAATAAGAACGGAGGGAGTATATGTCAATATCAAATTTTGTCGGAATATATTATCCTAACTGAAATGTTCAAGACACATACAAAGGTAGAAGTATGGAGGAAGACATAGGCAAAACTAGAATTTCAATTTTACGGACTTTGATTTTTAAATAATAATTTTAAGTGATAATATTTGTACATATTTAATATATTTATTAACATATATACATTGTTTAAATAAAATCTACTGGTTCAGACGAACATGCATGTGGGCTACTAGCTTGTCCCTCGAGACACAAACAAACAACAATGATTTATCTACTGTATTTTTACAAAGTGTGATCCGAAAAAAGTAAGATATACGATTACAGAGATTCTATCTTTACCTTTATGTTGTAGAAATATTGTTTTTGATAGACCTCCCGCTCAAAAGAAAAGAGGAATTCAAAGCATGATTAAGGAAATAAGAGACCAGAAAAGATACATAAAGACATTAGAGCAATAAATAATACTGAATGACAAAAGAAAATATGTGATTTCTAAATATGATTATGTATAAAGAGGGGAGACTAGCCCTGTGCCTCTCCCACATGAAATACAACAACTCTCGATTATCGACTCACCTTCTATCAAAATTCCCGACCTCCATGCTTTCTCTTTAGGGATCATGTCTTTAATATGCTTAAGTTGTGTGATGTCATATCTAATTATCTTTCTCAGTTATTCTTTGGCTTACCTCTACCCCTCCTAACTTCTATAATAGCCAAACTTTTATACTTCCTGACGAGCACGTCCACACACCTCCTATTCACATGTCCAAACCATCTCAACCTCGTTTCTCTCATCTTACAGAGGTCACTCTCATCTTGTTATGTGGATCTTTATTTCTCTAATCTTATCTGTTTTAATATCTCCACACATCCATTTAAGCATCTCTATCTATGATATATTCATCTTTTGAACGTAATCATTCTTGACTGACCAACAATTTGTCCCATATTACTGTATGACCACACATCCATCTCAATATTCGTATTTTTGACATATTCATTATGAATATGTTGGATCTTAAAGGTGCAACATTCACTCAAACATAATAATACCGATCTTAATATTAATCATTTTGTAGAACTTGTGTTTAATTTAAGTATATATCCTCCTTTATATAACATATTCCTAGCAATTTTTCATTTCAGCCATCTAACTTTGGTTATATATTTGAGTAACAACTTTGCTTATCATACTTTCTCTTGGAATATGGAACATAGATACATCAAATATTGCATAACATACACCACAATCACGTCGAATCTCATGTTAATTAACCTCTATCATGTTTTTCTTGTGTTTGTGATTTAAGAATTGGTCAGGTTCTAGTGACCGGGCGCAATGTTTGAAGTTTGAATGTTGACCATGTTAAGCAATATTTATCGATAATTCCTCTAATTAATTCATCGCTAAATAGTTTCTAGTCGCTAATTCATTGCCGAATGAAATAACAAACTCCCTCTATTTCAATTTATGTGACACTTTCGTTTTTCGAGAGTCAAACAGTTTAAGTTTGATTGGGAATTTGCGTATGAAATCTTCAATTTTTTTGAAAATGAAATTTATATATTTGTAAACTACGTAAAAAGTACTATAAGTCACAATAATTGATAATTTAAAATGTTTAAAAGATCTATGAAAATTTTACGATCAAAGATAAACTTGTTTGAATCTCGAAATCTGAAAAGTGCCAAATAAAATGAGACGGAGGGAGTAAGATTTTTGTTTTTTTAGTTACAGAACTTTGTCCCTTGTTAATTCCTTATTTTCTCGTAGAGTACTGTTGCAATTTGAATATACTTCATAAATTATAAATGTTATTATTTTTATTTAATGAATGATTCCATCGATACTCTTAAGCTCTTATCTTTCAATATCCATTTGGATAAAAAAAGTATTTTCAAACGAAAAATGTGAAAGAGTTTGGTCAATAATAGAATAATAATCTTTTATTTTTATTGACCGAAAATATATATATTTTTTCTGCGTAGAGTGAGTTTCTTCCTCGTGCAACTTGTTTAATAAATATGAAAATGAAAAGAAGTGTGGATTATAAGTGATTTTTTCTTCCTCTCTAATTTGGAGTTGCGAGTACAATTATCATGAATGTCAAAATCTTCTTCTTTTCCTATTTTGCCTACCGTATTTCGTTGCTCATTGGGTGTCTATATTCGCATTGAAATTCAATTATTTTAAATTTACGTTGTGTAAGGCTTCATTTAAGAGGAAACGCTCCCTACCAAGAACCTTTTAATACATAGAGTTCGAATTCGAGACCTTTGGTTAAGAAAGAAGCAGCCTCATCTACTATACAAAATAATTAATTATTGATTATAAATATATTTGGTGCAAAAATTCGCCAAAAAAGCGACGGACTAAGAGATGCCGTCCGTCGCCTTTTGTAAAATAATTTAAAAAATATATTTTTTTTATTTAAAAGCGACGGACAGTGTGGCAATTGGCGTCAGTTTCCGTGCTTTTTAACAGTTTTTTAGTAGTGTCTGATTGTACCGTTAGTTTTAATTGGTAGGGGTTTAGTTTTAAAACGTACTCCCTTCGTTCCAATTAGTTGTCACTTTCCTTTTTACCTACATATTAAGAAATTATAAATAAGAAAATAATTTTATTAATTCACACCTTAAAAAAACTTCTTAGAAATTTTACAAACTAATGTGAACAGTTCTAAAAAAATTAGTTGCAAGGATGATATATGAAAACTCTAACTAATAATTTATTGAGTTAGTAAGATGTTCAAGAAATAACTATTTTTAGTAAGATGATTAGCTAATATAGAACGAAGGGAGTAATAAGTCGGCTGTGGGCCAAACATAACCACAAAATTATGACTTATTATTTGGAAGCTTATGGTTTGAAGGAAAATTCGATGGGAAGCCAAAATTAAAGTCCAATTGTATACACTCAATTTTCAAATTAATAACAATCAATATACACACTTATTTTACTTTCTAGAGTTCTCAAAAGGGCAAAAGTCGTTAAAATAGGAAAAAAACAAACTTCGTTGATCGTTGATTTAAAGTCAACGAAATCACTACGTAAAAATATTTAGCTAATACTAAATTTAGTAGAAAATCCTAACTGAAATGTTCAGTAGACACTCATGCATATATAGAAGTAGAAGTATGGAGGGAGACGCAAACAAACAACAACAATTTATTCTTTGCTTTTTCGCAAAATGAGGTACGAAGAAGAGAGTGAAATGTACGTGGATTTTACACTTAATTTTATGATATGAAGAGGTTGTTTTCGATAGATCCATCACTAAAAAAGAAAGAGTCGAGAGAAATATTTTTATTTAGAGAAAAGATTTATAAATACCCCTCTTCAACTTTTGGGTCTAAAAATACCCTTAAGGCTCCAACATAAAAAATAAATAAAAGAAATCACTTGACAAAAGTTTATATTTTTATATCATAATATAACACCAATTATGTTGTGTAATTTCAAGGAACTTATATTGGTAGAGACATAAATTTATTTCATAACCACAAATTATAAGGACATAAACTTCACTTTCAAAATGTCATGTTTTATGAAATTTATAATCCACAAGTTATGCCTTACAAGACATAGTTATGTTCCTACAAAACCTTAAGGCATAACTTAGAGCCTGTTTGGATCAGATTATTTTAAGTGTTTTCAAGCCAAAATAGCTTTAACGCATTTTTAGAGTGTTTGGATAAATTTTAAAAAAATGCTTATAAGCAGTTGGTTTTAAGACAAAAAAAAAAACCAAAAAAAACCAAAAATCATAAATTATAAATTCTAGCTTATGATTATAGGTCAAAAGCAATAATATGCCCATTCAAACAAATTCTAATTATTACTTCTAAACTTAATACCTTGCAAATTAAATACTACACAACTTCTGTCAGAAAAGATAAAAGTTTTCCAAGCTTACACCTAACGAAATTAGGTCATAGCTAATGGTACTTTAACGAAAGAACAAACATCAAAGACTGTTATATTGGATAGCAAAAATGAAAGACCACCCGAAAATAGAAACAATTCGCACAAAAACTTGAAAATATCCCTACTATTTACCATGCTTATATCCAAGATGGGCTGGGCTAGCTGTATTGGGCGTGGTAGACTTTTTGAGCCCATTATACAAAACCCGAATAATGAACCCATTTAGCAGGGCATGTTATCCCAATTCATTACAATTTCTCCATATCTTTCCCCTTTAAACCCTAAATAAACCCAGCTCAAATTCTTGTTCATCCAGGTTGAATTTCGTAGCATCTGATTTTGAATTGTATCTCAAGTAAGGTAAAACACTCAATTTGTGCGTGAATTTTTGTATTTTTCATGTTCGTGCTAGTGTTTAATTTGATGTGTAGTTGTAAATTGAAATGGAATAGAATTGTTACATATTGAAGTTTTCGTACAATTCTGAAATGTTGAAATTCCCGTTGAAAAATTGTTTTTCGGATATGAATTTGAGAATTAGTCAAATTTAATATCGAAGATCGAAAAATAGACTTTTTGGAGCAGAGTATTATTGTTGTAATTGAAGTGGTTGTGCCCTTATTTTGTTTCGTTTACTAATTGTCATGATAAACTTTCAGCTGAACTTTGAAGTGAGGGCTGTTGTGGTTCTACATATGCTTGAAAATACATGGCTGAGAGACATTCTGTTGATCAACAGCAAACTCCTGAATCACAAATGCAATCTCCTGCTTCAAGGGATGACATGATTGCGTGTGTTATGGCATTAGAGGCTGCTTTGCTTCCCTGTTTGCCTGCACGAGAGCTACAGGCGATAGACCGTTCAGCTCATCCTTATCATCAGAGTGAGTAAATTTTGGCTCATTATATAACCTGTCTTTTGCTTGAACAAGTAAAATTATATCTGGAGTCTTGTATCTACTGATAATCGTTGAAGGATGAGATTAGTAGTAATGCATCAGTCAGAAGAATGCAGCGTAGCATAATTGTTACTCCTACGTATGCTTACTTTTGCTTGGCTGTCAAAATTACTTTGGATCCTCTGCTTTGAGCTTGAGTACTATTAGAAAATTTAGCTATTTGATGCTATAAAATTATCTGGGAATATTTTGCTTTTAAGTTGAGCTCTTGCTCCATTATCCATTTCAATACCGGTAAAGCCCTACTAGCACTGATCCAATGAAGCTTTTGTCTTGTTGGAGTTGGCTTTATGACCATGATACTGGGTCTTTGAATATTGCAATTTTCCTAAGCTTCTTAGTCAATCAATCAATCAGTCAACTATCCTTTAATCTCAAACTAGTTTGGACTTTGGGTTGGCTGTATGAGTACAGAGCATTCCATGTCTAATACGATCTACTCGGTCCATAACATTCCAATTGTCAGTTATTTCTCTTAAAAGACAACTTAAGATTTTAAAACTAGATGCTTTTTTTATTCCACGCCTACCTCTACACTAATATACTAATCTCCTACAAAACTAAATAATCTTTGCAAACACAATACCTAATAAAAGTGTTATAGTAACAACTAAATCCTTAATCCCAGCTTTTAGCAATAATGGCTCTTAGTTACCTTTGTAATTTACCTGAGTCTACACTCTATTACTCATTTCTAGAGTTTCATCATATGTCCTGTAGAAATGGTGACACTTTCAGGTTCTGATGATGGTTCCCTAACACCCTAACACCTATGCAGGAATAAAGTTTGGATTTTTCCCTTTTCAATTTAGGCTTGTGTTTGTTTCACTTTTTCCATTTTATTTTATTTGTTGTGCTAATTCATGCTTGTTCAAGTGTAGTAATTTTCATCTTTTTCCTTCTTTTTTTTCTGAATGAGTTGCAATTTTTTTGTTTCACAGTTGATGTTGAGAGGCATGCGAGAGATTTCATGGAAGCAGCTAAAAAGCTTCAACTTTATTTGATTGGCTTGCAACGCGAGGACCTACCGTCCAAGCCAGATATGCTTAGAAAGGTAAGTTAGGGTAACAAGAAACTAAAATAATAGAAAAGAATTTTTTTTGATGATATGAGTTCTTAGAGAACTACTAGTGTTTCCCATGAATTTTGGCATTGTTAACTGAGTGTTGTGGATTCCAATTAATATGAACAGGAGATTGCAAAAATGGAAGAAGAGTTGAAAACAAAAACTGAGCTTATAAGTAAGCAGGAAAGACTGATCCAAGAATGGAGGAAGGAGTTGAACGATCAATTAGACAAACACAACATGGAGTTGGAAAGGGTGTAAACCTACTGCGGAGCTTATAAGTAATTTGAAACAAAAACTTAGCTTATTGTTTTCTCTGCTCTCATCCTGTATTTGAAGGTGGTAGAAGGCAACAAGCTCGCTACAGAGATGACTTGTTGCTACAACAACAACAAACCCAGTGTAATCCCACAAGTGGAACGAGATGACTTCTTGTTAGTGTGTTTAAATGACAGGTTGAGGTAGAATGAGCATAGTTTGTTGACACAAGGCGGATAATTCAGAAGACATATAACTCATTGTTAATGTAGCTCACTGCGTATTATTTTCTCAACTGCGATGCCAATTTCCATACATCTTATTTATAGATGGAGAGTACATTGTTGAGCTTTATGTATGCCTAGCATGTTAGAAGAATTTCAGTTTTACTGAGAACTTCATCTTCATGATGTTTCTGCATTTTAAGGTTTTTCCTGCGCGCTGAACTCATTGATTGCACTATGGAATTTCTATCTTCTATCTATTTTGTTGTTTGGAAGTTAAAAGGTCTGGATCCTTCACCACATTCTCTCCCTTGGTTCTTAGATTGTAAGTATATCTTCCCTTTGCTGTTCAACCAACACTAATACCTTGAGTTGATCGTGTCATGCGCAACGTACATCAATGATAGCTTATTAATGTCAATTGATTTAGACTCCTTCCTTCTTCTCAACTAAGAAAAAGATCGAGAGGGGCCCGAAAGCCCCAAAGAATGCAAGCTGAATTTGATTCACTCTCTATTGTCTCTTAAATAAATAAAGCTCACCCTGGGCCAAGTCTTTCCCTTGACCATAAGACTTTCCAATGAGTAGCTAGGGTAGGACTTATTTTGATTCACTTGCTATGGCATTCGTAGCATCAATTCCTTGCATCCCTAAAGTGATAACTTCTCTAATTTGTTGCATCCCTTGTGATCAAGTTACCCTTAACTTGAAATCAAGTTCTTATTCTAGTTTATATCAACACGTTGGTTGAAAATAATACAACTGGACAATTAATTAATAGTAATACAAGAGTTCTACACCTAACCACTACTAAGACTCATAATCATGAAAAAAGTTTTCTTCAATTCACAACTTGTACAATGCTCTTGAACAGTATGTCAAAACTCTACAAAAGCTTTTGCTCGTTCACAAACACCTAGTAAACTCAAACTCTTCTTCACCTTGTATTCAGTCGATCCAAAATACTTTGCCCATCATCAAAACTTCTAAAGGCCCTACACACATTTGCAAATTAGATTATAGGAATATCCACTTAATTTACTTTTTTATTTCATTTTTGAATTCAACATCCACTAGTGGAGCTAATACTTTTTTACTTTTTTTCTTAAAACTTTTTCGTAATCCAAGGCATCTCGAATTGAAGGAGAAACATGTGCCTAATGGTATATTATAAAGTCTACTTGCTTTCTTTAATAAGACTTTTAATCTTTTCAGAAATCGCACCTTTTTATTATATATTAAATAGTACTCCCTCCGTCCACTTTTATTTGTCATGTTGCGTTTTTCGAAAGTCAATTTGACTAATTTTTTAAGTTAAATTAGATTATGTTAATTCGATATTTTTTTTAAAAAATTAGATATTCAAAAACTATACAAAAAGTACTATAAGTTGCAATTTTTTGCATATCAATATGATGAAAATATACATCGTAAAATTTGGTCAAAGTTCTTATTGTTTAACTCTAAAAAAGAAAATCATGACAATTAATTGTGGACGGAGGGAGTAGTAATTGTTTTGATGTATTATTATCGACTGGCTAGTGGTGCAATTATTTATTCAATATATATTCCATTAGTAGCTGCTATCTAATACATAACAATTATAAGTCCACTTGCTTTCTTTAATAATAAAATATTATTGTCAGAAATCTCACCTTTCCTTGAAATACTTAATTCATTCGTCCTAATTTATTTGAGTTAGTTTAATTTGACACAAAATTTAAGAAAAAAAAAGTGACTTTTGAAATTTATGATTTAAAATAAACTATAGATATTTGTGTAACTGTAAATCATTTTTGAAAGACAAAATAGATATTTTAAAAATTAAATTCTTACTAAATATAAAAATGTATCATTTTTTTTAAACTGACTAAAAATAAAATTAAATCATATAAATTGTGATGGAGAAATCTTTATTACAGTAATTGTTTTTATCTGCTTATTATTGACTTGTGGTGTAATCATTCAATATATATTCCATTTGTAGCTGTTATTTACTAGTACTATATATTATAAGTCTTTTTGCTTTCTGTAATAATATAATAATTCTAGTCAGAAATCGCACCTTTTCTTTATATAAAATAATATAGTGGGGTAAATATATTCAATACTATATGTTATTATTGTGTATGCTACATTATTTTAAGGTTACTAGTCCTTTCTAAATCCACATGCTATTGTTCCTAATCTTGTTCCCTATTTTTTATTAAAAGTTAGGAATCTCATATAAAAAATATGTGAATTATTCCAAGACCAACATATCATTCCAAAACTGAATACACTAACTAGGAAAAGTAATTGTTATAGGTAAAATTCATCGAATTATATTAAATATTTCCTCTGTCTCTAATTACTTGTCCACTTTTAAATTGACACAGTTATTAAGAAATCAATAATTAACATAGTGAATTTATCATTTACCCCTATTAATTATGAAGTGGATGAATTAAAAACTTAATATTTTCAAGAAGTTCTACCTTTTTCAAAATAATTAATTGTAGGTAAAAAAAATTGTCCTTTCTTGATTTGTCAAAATGAACAACTAATTAGGGACAACTACAAAAGAAAATGTGGACAAGTAATAATATGTGAATTATCCCAAGACCAATATATTATGCACTTGTAACATTCATTTTTAAAGCATTCTCAAAACTATCCAAAATGACTAAACAACACATTTACCATTTTGTATGAGATAAAACAAAGTGATTTTAAATTTTCAATAACAAAAGTAAATGGTTCTATGTGATAATAAATCGCTTTTATTCAAGGAAATTGGATTCATTCGTCTCAAACATGAAAATTAAAAGCAAACAAACAGACAAACCAATAAACAAAAACAGAATCGTAACAGATCATATCATTCAACTCATGTAATCTCAGCAGATTCACTCCACACTAATTAACAATCCGCAAGCTTGATCTCCACACCTCCAATGGAAATATCACCTTTCTTTGGTACCAGAGTCACCGCAATAGTCTCGTCATCTTCCAAACCAATGTCCTCCAACAGTTCTGTTATCGCCAGCCGGAGAGTAGCAGTTGCAGTATGATTAGTATCCCCAACTCTGTGTACATGTGGTAAGCTAGTATAGCTCCCCGCGAACTCTGCCTTATCAAGCTCATTCGCATTCACATTATTATCCACGTTCAGAAACACATCGAACCTTATGTAATCTCTGTTATCATACTTTATTTCATTGAACGTTAGCATCTCCTCTTGTGCATTTTTCTCCTGTTGAGTCCTTGACGAAGCAGGCCTATTGATGGAAAACGAAATTGCTTTATCGAGTTTAGCCAATGGGAATACCTGGCTTACGGGAGGAATTGAACTTGTATTCACTTTTTTCCCAGCTGAAGCCTTTGTTTTTGGCTTGAAGTTACGCCATGGGGTAGGCATTGGTTCGTAATCATATCCCATCTTCTTCGTATCCAAACAGTCTCTGACTTTCACTTTGAAGGGATTTCCACTTTCATCATAGAAAAAGAACTCGGAGTTCAACCAATCTTTGTTTTGGATATCTGTTCGTTTACCTCCAATTGCTTTCCATTCGTTCCACATCCGATCCACATTGCTGTGATGGCAATAGAAAACCGGGTCTAAACCAGCTGAGTAGAAATGACCCATGTCCTCACCGTTTGATGTTTTACCATCAGGCAAAATGGAACCTCGTCTTGTACCAGCCCAAATGTGTACAGGACTGTGAGGGATGACTTCAACAGTTCCCGGTGATTCAACGTCACTCCCGAGAGTGTAAGGTCCACCAAAGAACATAAGAGGACATGGAGAATTAGTTACCAATTGACGGTACATTAGCGTTAAGTTATTAGTCATCAACTGTAGTTGAGTTGTTTGAACTTGATCCCCAAAAGAACCGAGATCTATAATGGTTCCATTATGGATTTGTTCACCACGCCTTTCGTCATAAAGGGCAGTCCCTGGAATATCGAACATGGGAGGGAAACGCATGCCCTTTGGATGATCCCAATTCCAATATGGTAAAGCGAAAGTTGGATCATTGATGAGTGATCCCAAGATTCTTTCGTAGAAGTATAAGTACCATCTATGGAACGGGAAGAAAAGCCATGAGTTATGAACTTGTAACACTTTGCCTTCAATAGCATAAGCACCGTTACAATAAGCACAGTGTATATTAGCTTGTTGCTTAAACCCAATAGGATTTGCAGGTTGTGTCTTATCAAGATCTTTCATTCGACTAATCGCCAGATTGTACTTGGCAATATAGGCCTCATCAAGAGCATGAGCAGGGGGACGAATACGGAGCTTAGTCATAGAAGGGAACTTGTAATATGGAACTTTCTTCATATCTTTAGGCGTGGGAGCGCAACATCTGTATGGCACCTCCGTAGTTGCATTAATCTTTGCATTATTACAAGATGAGAGATCAGGAGGTGGAGCTGGAGTAGCGGATGCAGCTAATGGTATAGCATTAGCAACACCATATAGACCTCCTAAACCAAGAAGAACATTTCTTCGATCAACAGAATTCGTTTCAACGTTTTGGTTTTGGTCACCGTTATTATTGGTAACCTTGCATGAAACTTTGAACGTTTTGTTACGTTTTCCATGGAGGAAAAGTTGAGAGGGCTTAGGAGTGGAAGATAAAGAAGTGGAGGAAGAAGTAAAAGGAGTTTTGAGAGTGGTACTACTACTATTACACAAACTTGCCATTGCTAGTTTTTGGATGAAGATTCATAGGGCTATACATTGCCTTATATAATGTGTTGGAGCCAAATAAAATATTATTCCATTTCAAACATGATTAGAGGTAGCTCGATCTCATATCGAACAATTCAGGATGTGGTAGGTGAGGAAATTTTTTAACAATATATATACTATATCATTTTAGTTTTATTCATGCGAGATTCATAAGCATTGGTAATTTCAAAACAGAATCATCATTAATACATCAAATCAAACCGTTGATAGGAAATAGTCTTAGCATTATTAATTCCATCATTTTTAACGCATCTTATTCAGTACTATATTTATACATTTTATCAAAACGACTCCAAACTCACCTAACAACTCTTTTCCACTCCAAAAGCACTATTTCTCTTAGGGGAGATAAGAAAAGAGGTGGTTTTAGTCATGACACAGATCTCAAAATTAGCTTTATATTTCGTGTTTTCTATGCAATTTATTCTTTTGTCAAAAGTCATTTTATGAAATTATCATGTTTCTTTTTGGTGCTTGGTTAAATTCCGTCTAGATCTTACCCTCTTCTTTTAAAAAATAATACAAGCTTTTTTTTTAGTCGGTTTAAAACAATGACTTTTTTTTTTTGCTATATTTTAACTTCAACTTTCTACGCAACATATTTAAGATAACAAGACTAAATGACATTTTGGTATATTTAAGGTCACGAAATAGAAAATTCTTCTTTCTTTACTTAAACTCCGTACAAAATCAAATCAGGTCATTATTCTTTAAATATTTTGACTAAATTACAAATTATTGACAAGTAGATGAGAAATTCATAGATAAAATGTACCCCAATTGGAGCAATTTTAAAAGCTCACTTAATATATTTGGGACGCGGTAGGAGGGAAATTAAGAATAATAAGTGTGGGGAATTTTTAATAATTTTTTTTACTTGGGAAGATCTGTAATAGACGAATCAAATATAAGTAGTGTACTACTTTTTTAAACAGAAAGATAATTTTGATATAATATTATATTATATTGATGTACATCTTTTGGAGTACACACTTGCACACGACCTTTTAGTATTCAAATTATAAATAAGGAGACAACTTGGATTCTATTTTTACTCAAATATTTTTTAATATTATGAAATTGTTATCGAAAATAGGAAGAATTTTACCTATGTTCTTATTTTTACTCTATCATTGTTCAACACCATTAAAACAAATAACATGAAAAAATCTTTAAAGCAATCAGTGTGGATCTAAAGTTTATTTACGAGTTTATGGGAATCAATAATTTTTGCTTATACTTGGTATTTATTTTTTAAAAATTAAAAATTATAAACATTTAATTGTAAACTTGATAATATTATTGCTATTATGAATCATCTTGGCTCAGGAAGCAATCACTACATTTTATACTATAGTAACTTCTTTCGAATGAATGTGATTTTTCAATTTTTTTTTTTATAGAATAACTAATTAGTACAAAAATATCATCCTTTTACGCTTCAAAAATATTCCTCCTTCTATTTTTTGGTCAAAAAATACTCTCAAACCAAATTGAATTGAATTAAATTCTTTAACTAATGAGTTAATTCTTATATTTGTTATAAAAGACAATTTTTTATTTATTCAAATTCTTAATATTAGCTCATCTCAAAATATTTAAAATATATAAGTTTAGCGAATAAAATAAAATTTTTATTTTATAAAAATGAAGAATGAAATTCTTAAATTCTTATTATTAAAATAACACAATAAAATTCTATAAATAAATAAAAGCCAAAAAAAAAAAAAAAAGACTAGACAAGATGACATTCTCATCTCCAATCCAAAAAGCAAAATTTCATGAAAAAAAGGAATTGTACACCTAAAAGACAAACCTTTGGAGCCTCGTGACCAATGGAAACGACAAAACATTTTTTTTTGTAATTAACCCAACTTTGAATGTAAACATCCTTCATCCTAAAATAAAAAAATTAAACCTCTAACTCTTTTTTCCCATCTCAAATAAATTCAAATATAAAATTCAAAGCGATTTCAAAAATATTTTCAACCTGTAATGAGTGCAGAAAGATGTGGAAAAGTTGAAGGAAAATCAGTATCGAAAGAAAAAATTTAAAGGTTAAGTTTTAAGAATATTATTGCGTTAATTTAATAATAATAATAATAATAATAATAATAATAAGAAGAATTTCATTCTTTATTTTTACATAATAAATACTTGNTTAGTCGGGTTTGAATCGATGATCATCGTAATCAATTTCTTTTCCAAACATAATTGTAACTGATTTATTCTTGAATAACAACTTCAATGAAATCAAGCAACAAAGCTGATTTCAACATGAAAAAACAGAACAAGAAAATAAAAACAGAGCATCATCCATCAAAGTGTAATCTCAGCAGATTAAATAGAGAATAATTAACAATCTGCAAGACTGATCGTCGCACCTTCAATGGAGATACCTTCACCACCTCTCTTTGGCACCAGAGTCACCGCAATAGTATCTTCATCTTCCAAACCAATATCCTCCAACAGTTCCGTTATTGCCAGATCTAAATCAGCAGTCCCGATATGATCAGTATCACCAGCTCTATGAACATGTGGCAAACTAGTATAACTCCCCGCAAACTCCACCTTGTCAAGCTCATTCGCATTCACATTATTGTCCACGTTCAGGAACACATCGAACCTTATGTACCCTCTGTTATCATATCTTATCTTACTGAATGTCAACTTCTCCTCTTGTGCATTTTTCTCTTGTTGAGTCCTTGAAGAAGTCGGCCTATTGATGGAAAACGAAATTGCTTTGTCGAGTTTAGCCAATGGGAATACATTGCTAGCTGGCGGAAGTGAAGTTGTATTCACTTTTCCAGCTGAAGCCTTTGTTAAGGGCTTGAAGTTACGCCATGGTGTGGCCATTGGTTTGTAATCATAACCCATCTTCTTCGTGTCCAAACAGTCTCGAACTTTCACACGGTAAGGGTTTTCATTTTCATCGTAGAAAAAGAACTCGGAGTTCAACCAATCTTTATGTGTGATATCCGTTCTTTTCCCTCCTGTCGCTTTCCATTCGCTCCACATCCGATCCACATTGCTGTGATGGCAAAAGAAAACCGGGTCCAAAGCAGCTGAGTAAAAATGACCCATATTCTCACCGTTTGATATTGCACCATTGGGCAAAGTTGAACCGCTCACTGTACCAGACCAGATGTGGACAGGACCGTGAGGGATGATTTCTATAGTTCCCGGGAGTTCAGTGTTAACCCCGAGATCATAAGGCCCGCCAAAGAACATCCGAGGACATGGAGCATTAGTTACCATTTGACGGTACATTAGTGTTAAATTATTGCTCATCAACTGGAGTTGAGTTGTTTCGACTTCATTGCCGAAAAAACCAAGATCGATTACTGCTCCATTTCGGTGACTTTGGTCACGTGTTACATCGAAAAGGGAAGTCCCTTCACGATCATACATGGCAGGAAAACGCATACCCTTTGGATGGTCCCAATTCCAATATGGTAAAGCGAAAGTTGGATCATCAATGAGTTTTCCCACGATTCTCTCGTAGAAGTACAAGTACCATCTATGGAACGGGAAGAAAAGCCAAGAATTATGAACTTGTAACTCTTTGCCACCAATTCTATAAGCACCGTTACAATAAGCACAATGTATATTAGCTTGTTGCTTAAAACCAATAGGGTTTAAAGGTTGTGTCTTTTCAAGATCTCTCATTCGACTAATCGCCAGATTGTACTTGGCAATATACTCCTCATTAGCTTCATGAGCAGGCTGACGAACACGGAGCTTAGTCATAGAAGGGAACTTGTAATACGGAACTTTCTCCATATCATCAGGCTTAGGCGCGCAACAACTGTACGGCACCACCTGTTTTTCGTTAATCCTGGCTATACTACAAGACGAGAGATCAGGAGGTGGAGTTGGAGCAGCGGATGCAGCTAATGGTATAGCATTAGCAACACCATAAAGACCACCTAAGCCAAGAAGAACATTTCTTCGATCAACAGAATTTGTTTCAACGTTTTGGTTTTGGTCACCGTTATTATTGGTAACCTTGCATGAAACTTTGAACATTTGGTTACGTTTTCCATGGAGGAAAAGTTGAGAGGGCTTAGGAGTGGAAGATAAAGAAGTGGAGGAAGAAGTAAAAGGAGTTTTGAGAGATGTACTACTACTATTGCACAAGCTTGCCATTATTGCTAGCTTTTGAATGAAAATTCATTGGGCTATACCTTGCCTTATATAATATGTAAAACAATATAATTATTCAATTTTAGAGGCGGCTTCCATATCAATTATTCCAGGAAGCGGTAGGTGGGGAATTTTGTATAGCAGCCATACAATTATTAAGTTTTTGTTCTTAGAAACTCTGTAGTAAACAGAAAAATAACTTCTGTCTGGATAATTAATCTCTTTAGGGGTCGGTTGATAGATGTAAATGCATGTATTAGTTATACACTATATTTCGTATTAAGAACATATAATTAATACTTCCTTTGTCCCTAATTACTTGTCCACTTTTTCTTTTATAGTTGTCCCTAATTACTTGTCCATTTTGACAAATCAAGAAAGGACAAATTCTTTTTACCTATTATACCCTCAATTAAATGACTAATTATTTTGAAAAATGTAGAACTTTTCAGCCACTTCATAATTAATAGGAGTAAAATGGTAAATTCACTATATCAATAATTGCTTTAATTTCTTAATAGGTGTGTCAATTCAAAAGTTGACAAGTAATTAGAGACAAAGAGAGTACATGGCAAACTATAGTATTAGCATTTAGCAATACATTGATCATTGATAATGCATGGATAAGCATGATCGTCGAAACATAATTGTCCTTAATAAATCAAATCAAACAGAAGATAGGAAATAGTCTCAGGTAACTAATCTCAGTATTACTAGTAAATATATTTTATTCATTATTATTCATTTACACTCTAGCCAAAGAATAAGATATTTTATAAAGTTACTATGTTTTTTTTACGAATCAGAGCAACAAAGATATCATGTTTCTTCTTGAGCTTTTTTTTTCTTTCATTTATGCTGTTGACTAAGAACTCCAGTCCAGATATTATATTTTTTTTGTCATCATTTTGACTAGATTACAAATTATCAATAGGTAGATCATAAATTAATAGATAGAATATACCCCAATTGGAGCCAATTTATTAGAGGCTCATTTAATATATGTGTGACTCGGTAGGTGCATGGGAGATTAAGAGTAATAATTGTGAGGAAAATTTTAAAACTGGAGTTTTTAATTTTATTAGGAGATCTATAGTAGACGTCTAGACGAGTCAAAGAGTAGTAGTACTTTTCTAGACAGAAAGATAAATTTGATAAGTAATGTTGAGCACGAGCGAAGCCAGAATTTTAACATGGACTTTATAACACGATTTTAAAGGGTTAATAACTGAATTCTTGACCTAAATTTGTACATATTTTATAAAAAAAATTACTATACAAATATATTATTTAAGCAAACATTATTGAATTTGACAAAATTTGTAATCAGACTTCTAGCTCCGCCCATGATATTATGTTATATTAATGTAGATCTTTTGGTATACACTAGCAAACAATATTCTTTTGAAAAAAGTGTTTTCGTCGTGATGTCCATGTGGTTTCCCATTAGGAGATGTAGAGCTTTTTGTACCAGTTGTCGGAAATGAATGTTCATAGAAAGATAATTGAACCGTTGAGATAATATCTCATATAGTTATTTAATTGTAAATTTTTATTTCTAAAAGTTACTGAACTTTGATTTTTAATTTAAAAGTCATTTAATTATATGACTGTTTTACTTATAAAGTCATTGAATTTATTTAATTGATTTTTTTAATTAAAATTTGTTGATATGAATTTTTATTTCTAATCCAACTTTTAAGAAAGTATCCTTTTAAATATAAAAAAGGTCAATATTATATTTTTAGCGGGTCACTAAATAGATATATTATTTTTTAAGATTTTAGTTAGAAATAAGAATTTCATGTCAATAAATTTAAATTTTAAAAATCAAATAAATAGTTTGAGTGACTTTGTAAATAAAACAATCATAGTTGATTGATTTTTGAGTTAAAATCAAAATTGAGTGATTTTGAGAGAAAAAAAAATCTATAGTTAAGTAATTTTTGAGTAAAAGATTATACTCCCTCCGTTTAAAAAAGAATGACCTCCTTTCCTTTTTAATCAGTTTAAAAAAGAATGACCTCTTTCTTTTTTTAGTAACATTTTAATTTCAGCTTTCCAAGTGACATGTTTAAAGCCACAAGATTAAAGGGTCATTTTGTACATTTGACATAATTTTAATTTAGAACTACAAGATTCAAAAGTCTTTTTATTTTCTTAAGCTCCGTGCCAAATTAAACTAGATCATTCTTTGTGAAAGGAGGGAGTAATTGGTATTGAGTGATTTTTTCGAAAAAAAAAAAGATTCATAATTGAGTGACCATTTGTGAATTTAAATAGTAGAGTCAAATATTTTATTAAAATATAATTATCACTCGAATTCACTATATATATATATATATATATATATATATACACATGTATCGTGTCAAGATCCAATTTCTTCCTTCATTCCTACTACTCTTTTGTCCACTTGGCCCTATTAAAATAGTCTGGGAGCATTTTTGGATAAACTTCTTGTTAGAAAAATAACAATAAGCAGTCCTCATTTGCAAATTGGAACAAAGGGTCGAGCTATGCTTCCCTTAATTTTATAATTTCTGATTTTATTAATATAAAGATTACTACATCATATGATGATAAATTAAAAATAAATAAATTAAGACTCCTATTATGTATGCATCGAATAATTTTTCTTCTAGAGTGACAAAAATAATTTTAAAAGATCTAAATTTTTAATATTAAATGTAAATGTCGGTAATTAACTACTAATATTATAACATTTAAAAAACATGTCATAATATTTTTTGTCATTTGAAATAAATATCAATATTTTTAACATTTGTATCAAATATTATTATTTTAACGATATTTTACGCCAAACATCATTATTTTTACGTCAATTACATCATGTTATTTTTTCTTTGGATATTTATTTTAAATGTCACTAAATATATGTCGTGAGTAGCTCTACTTTCATATAGTGAACACATGCCACATAATATATAGTAACTGATTTATTAGTGAATAACAACTCCAAGGAAATCAAAGCATCAAGCTGATTTCAACATGGAAAAAGCAAAAGTAAAAAACGGAACAAGGAAACATAAACATATCAAAGTTGTAATCTCAGCAGATTCAATAGAATTGAGACTTAACAATCCTCAAGCTTGATCTCCACATTTTCAATAGATATACCTTCACCACCTTTCTTTGGTACCAGAGTCACCGCAATAGTATCTTCATCTTAACCAATATCCTCCAACAGTTCTGTTATCGCCAGCTGAAAAATAGCAGTCGCGGTATGATCATTCTCGCCAACTCTGTGAACATGTGGCAAACTAGTATAACTCCCCGCGAACTCTGCCTTGTCAAGCTCATTCGCATTCACATTGTTATCCACGTTCAGGAACACATCGAACCTTATGTACTCTCTGTTATCATATTTTATGTTATCGAACGTTAACATCTCCTCTTGTTCATTTTTCTCTTGTTGAGTCCTTGACGAAGTCGGCCTATTGATGGAAAACGAAATTGCTTTGTCGAGTTTAGCCAATGGGAATACATTGCTAGCTGGCAGAAGTGAAGTNCGCATTCACATTGTTATCCACGTTCAGGAACACATCGAACCTTATGTACTCTCTGTTATCATATTTTATGTTATCGAACGTTAACATCTCCTCTTGTTCATTTTTCTCTTGTTGAGTCCTTGACGAAGCAGGCCTATTGATGGAAAACGAAATTGCTTTGTCCAGTTTAGCCAATGGGAATACCTGGTTTACGGGAGGAATTGAACTTGTATTCACTTTCCCAGATGAAACCTTTGTTTTTGGTTTGAAGTTACGCCATGGAGTTGGCATTGGTGCGTAATCGTACCCCATTTTCTTCGTGTCCAAACAGTCTCGGACTTTCACACGGTAAGGCTTTTTGTTTTCATCATAGAAAAAGAACTCGGAGTTCAACCAATCTTTGTTTTGTATATCTGTTCGTTTACCTCCAATTGCCTTCCATTCGTTCCACATCCGGTCCACATTGCCGTGGTGGCAATAGAAAACCGGGTCTAAACCAGCTGAGTAGAAATTACCCATATCCTCACCGTATGACGTATCACCATTAGGAAAAGTTGAACCTCGTACTGTACCAGCCCAAATATGGACAGGTATATGAGGGATGTTTTCAATGGTTCCCGCGGCATCGACGTTATTCCCAAGAACGTAAGGCGCACCGAAGAACAAAAGAGGACATGGAGCATTAGTTACCATTTGACGGTACATTAGTGTTAAATTATTGCTCATCAACTGGAGTTGACTTGTTTCGACCTTGTCCCCAAATGAACCAAGATCCATAACGGTTCCGTTACGGACTTGTTGATTACGCCTTTCGTCGTAAATAGAAGTTCCTTCACGATCGAACATGGGAGGTAAACGCATGCCCTTTGGATGATCCCAATTCCAATATGGTAAAGCGAAGGTTGGATCATCGATGAGTTTTCCCAATATTCTCTCGTAGAAGTATAAGTACCATCTATGGAACGGAAAGAAAAGCCACGAGTTATGAACTTGTAACACTTTATCACCANGAGGTAAACGCATGCCCTTTGGATGATCCCAATTCCAATATGGTAAAGCGAAAGTTGGATCATCGATGAGTTTTCCCAATATTCTCTCGTAGAAGTATAAGTACCATCTATGGAACGGGAAGAAAAGCCATGAGTTATGAACTTGTAACTCTTTGCCACCAATTATATAAGCACCGTTACAATAAGCACAATGTATATTAGCTTGTTGCTTAAACCCAAGAGGGTTTAACGGTTCTGTCTTATCAAGATCTTTCATTCGACTTATGGCCAAATTATACTTAGCAATATACTCCTCATCAACAGCATGAGCAGGGGAACGGATACGGAGTTTAGTCATAGAAGGGAACTTGTAATATGGAATGGTGTCAAAGTTAGTTGGCATAGGAGGGGGGCAACAAGTATAGGGTACTAGTGGACCATCCGATATGGTGGCTCTACCACAAGTTTTGAGATCAGGGGATGGTATAGGAGTTGCGGATGCAGCTAATGGTATAGCATTAGCAACACCATATAGACCTCCTAAACCAAGAAGAACATTTCTTCGATCAACAGAATTCGTTTCAACGTTTTGGTTTTGGTCACCACTATTCGAAACTTTGCATGAGACTTTGAACATTTTGTTACGTTTTCCATGGAGGAAAAGTTGAGAGGGTTTATGAGTGGAACCTAAAGAGGTGGAGGAAGAAGTGAAAGGAGTTTTGAGGGTTGTAGTAGTAGTACTACTATTGCACACACTTGCCATTGCTAATAGCTTTTTGGTTGATGAAGATTCATATGGTTCTAACCTTGCATTATATAATATGTTGCTAGTAATAATTAAAGTACAAGTTTAGAGGCTCACCTACCACTCGGTGGGTGGGAGATTAAGATAGTAAGTGTGGAAAATATTCTTTAATACTCCATCTGTTTAAAAAATAATGACCTAGTTTTTTTAGTCTGTTTAAAAAAGAATGATCCATTTCCTTTTTTGGCAACACTTTAACTTCTACTTTCCACGTGGCATATATAAAACCACAAGAATAAAAGGCATTTTGGTACATTTGACATAACTTTAATTTAAAATCACAAGATTAAAACATTTTTTTTTCTTTTCTTAAACTCCGTTCCAAGTCAAACTAGATAATTCTTTTTGAAACGGAGAGAATAATTATTTTTCTTATGAGAATGTAGGTGGTAGCTACCTAGATGATTCAAACAAGAGTGTACTTTATTTCAAAACAGAAAAATAGCATGCATTCCATACAAAATTTTATTTACAAAATACCCTCTACTTTTATGATGGAAAAGATGTAAAAAAGAGGTTTTGAGGAGTAATTGGGTCATTAAAACCATTGCATTGCTAATACCTAAAAATTCATAGTATTAACAATACACACCTTAACACACAATAGAGTGTATAACTACATAGATTAGAAAAGAGTATCAAACAAGATACTAGTAAAACTGTTTAGGTCCGGAATTAAATGTTAGTCTATGAATCGGAAAAACCTTGATGCTTTTACAAAGAACTTTAAGATTAATAAATTACTCAAAAGAGCATTATAGAAATTTTCAAACAAAAAAATCACTCCACGTAAAATTTGATCAGAATGATATTTTACCTATGTTATTTTATTTTTTAAATTTTTTTTACCCTTTTAACTTTAATACCTTTAAAAAAAAACTTTAATACCTTTTAACTAAAAAGTGGAAAAAAGATCAGTTTATTTTAAAATAAAAAAATAATATAGTTTGTTTAAATTTCTGGCCAAATTCTGACCAAATTTGGCCAGAATGATATTTTATCATTTTAAATATTTTTACCCTTTTAACTTTAATACCTTTTAACTAGAAAATAAAAAAAACATCAGTTTATTTTTAAATAAAAAAAATGTTATAGTTTTTTAAATTTTCTGACCAAATTCTGGCCAAATTTTCTGGTGATTTAGCACTTCCCTATATATATATATACCGAGAAAGTATATGTGTGTGTATGAGAGAGACATTCCATTTATGAATTTTCCGTTCTCAAAATCTTGGTTTGAGCACCTATAAAAGGATATTAATCAACTAGTTCACATTATTACGGTCAGCAGAGTCAGATAAGGTCGAGATGTTTATTTGAATGTTTTCAATAAAAAATTAAAAAATTATACTATGTATATATAATATAAGTCATTCTTTTTGACTTTTTCATGTGTTTCATTTTTCATATTTTGAACCTTTAATAAAAATATTAGCCCCTGCTTCTTAGTTTCTAGAGTAGCTATTTATTAAAATCGAAAAAAAAAAATTGAATTATCATATATTAATGGGATAATAGTAGCTATGTTTATCAATCAATGCCGCACATAGAATCAATTAGCCCAGTATTTTTGATTTTATAATCCACCACGACGAAAATTGTGTTTACATGGAAAATGACAACCTTGTACATTGTTTTCTTCTTTTTGAATTCCATTATTTTATCCATCATGTGTTTCACGGTGGAATGAAATAATCAGAAAAAAAAAGAAAGTGGAAACGAATTCAAAACAGAAAGTACTTAATTGAAGTAAAAGAAATGCTATATGTAGAGACGATAATTTGTATACATTTTATTTTATTCAGACTTTACTTCTAAAATTTTATTGAATATGTTGTTATAATCTTATCTAATGAAAAAGAAAGAAGGCATAGAAAACTTTTCTATTGTGTGGCATTTTTTCTGACGAACCCCACTCCATCATTCCATTGTATTGGAGTAAAATGTTTTTTTTTTCGAAAAATAATAATCAATCAAGTTTATGGGAAATAATCTTATTGTTCCATAAAGACAGAAGGCAAGGATTGTGTGAACTCTTACGAGATCCATTTATGATATTACACTAGACGTATGTTGGTTGATTCATAATTATGTGGTGCGCTTTTATAAAAAATATCAGTATTCTATTAATGGAAAAGTGTTAAAATTGCTTTTGAACTATGTAAAATAGATCACTTACATCCTTCGTTACATTTTAGGATAAAAAATGTCTCCCGCCGTTATCCTAACAGACCACAAATATCTAAAGAGTGCCAAATTTTTCGTGACGTGGCTAGCCACATGAACGTTGCCAACTAGGATTTACTATAAAAATTTAAACCTTTAGCGGTAACAAAATCGCCACAAAACCCCGGAATATCGCCACTAACATGGTCGTCATCTCTTTAACATGGGAAACAAAAATATCATGGTTTATTTGTTCACGAGAATTATTATTTTTTGGAATAATTTTTAATCTTATTTTAAATTAGTTATAAAATTTCCAAATTTGGGATGGTGCTCCAAACATATTTTTCAACTCCATAAATCTCAAATACAATATTTCTTTTCTTACCTTTACACAAAGTTTAATCAGATAAAACTTCATTTCAACTCTAACTTTATAAATTTCAAATAATAAACAAAATAATTAAAATATTTGGCAAAACGTTTACAATAAGTTCTTGCAATAATTAAAACCGTAATGGATGCAAGGTCATAGATTTCTGGATTGTTTTGATGAAAAAATATTATTTAAATGTCTGTTTGAAAAGGGAGGGAAAGATAAGGTAGAAAATGAAGATATACATAAATGCTTGATTAATTAATATTCCATTTAAGATTGAAAATAAAAAGATAATGATCAATTCAAAATTTAACCCCCCTCTATATGATTAGTGCTCCAATTAGTTTCAAGATTAAAGTTAATCAAGCTTAAATTTACAAATAACATTATTTTTAATTTTTTTTTTTATAATTAGGTGCTCCATGCTAAAAGTATGATAATATAAATAACCGCTCCTATGCCAATTCAAGGTCAATTGAATTTGCAATTTATCATAAGAAGTTTTTTATTTTTATACGTAACGAATTTGCATATAACATACAATTTAAAAATATCATTTTCTTTTATTCATATATATATATGTGTGTGATTATTTTCTCGCTTACTCAAAATTGAATATTTTAATTTGTTAACGAGGTCACTTATCAATTAATAATGAGATTCATGAATCATGAGTTGTATTACGATCATACAATGAATGTGATGGAGGGTGTAACATAACACTTGTAAAATTTATTTTTTTCTACTGTCGAAAAATTATTTAACTTAACTTTAGGCAACTTATTATACTAAAAAAGATTATTATTTTTTTCAAATTTTTGGACAAATTAATATTTTTAAGAAATTGATAAATAATTTTTTTATTTCTTCGTACCAAGCACAGCGTTTTTCTCGTGTCCTACCATGCTTTTACCAAATCTTTTAGATCTCGATCTTTGAATAAAAAATCATGTTTCCATTTGCTTTTAACTGTTCTTTGTCAAATTGTTTTGTGGGCCTTTAATTTAACGTGGTATAATCATATACTTCAATTTTTAAATTTTATTTATTATTATTTGATTTGATATAAAAATAAATTAAAAATATATTAAAAAAATATGATCTAAATTAATATAAAAAATTTCTGTAGTCATAATTTATTTCATGAAAGTTAAAATAATTAAGTAATTAGAGAAATATGATATTCATTTTGAGACATATTAAAAACGAGGTGTATGTGTCACATAAATTAAGACAGAAATAATATAGAATGCCATGAAATATATCTTTTATATAATTATATTATTGTATTATATGCTCTTGAGCACCATTCTTATACCTTGACCAAGCTTTTGAGAACGCTAATTTTTTATTTATTTTTAATAAAATGTTTATTTAAGAAAAGTTGAAGTGTTTTATCAAACTTTTCTGAAAAAATAAAATAAATTTGAACAGTAACAAAAACTATTATTTCTAGAAGCTATAAAGCAATTTAATTTTTCTTCGTAAAAACACTTTTAAAATATGACCAAAAAAACTTTCAATAAACTTTTTCAACAAAAGAAATTGTTTTTCTGTGTTGCACCTATAAAGTATTACAAAAAAGTGATTCCCTCTTTAAAAAAAATTCAGTTTTCTTTTTGGTCTTTAATTTGTACTTATTTAATGTTCCTTGATACTGTGATCGATAAAGTAAAAAGTAAAAGACAATTTGATGTATTAAAGTTTTCACTATGTATAAAGTTCAAGGAAGGGTTTGATCACAAGGGCCTATTATACGTAATTTATCTTACATTTCTATCAAAAGCTATTTTCAAGACTTGAACCAATATGTTGATCAATACTTCTTAAAAAACGTGATTCATAGTCTCAAAGTAAAAACCTGCAATCATTTTACAGCATGAGTGTTTTGTAAACGTTGTTGAAACAATAGTGGTACATTTAATAATCCCACTAGTACTAAGAACACACTGACGAAATTGAAATCTCTTAATTTAAAGTCAAAATAAACCCAACTGCTCTATTTATTATTTTTAAAATTCGAATATTAGGTGACAGGGGGAGATAAAATAATAATTTTCTTGTAAAACAAATCAAGGTTGTTGAGATAAACTTAAATTAAATGTAGAAGTGATGCAAAATCATAGAGAAGACTAATTATTATCCTTATAAATAAATAAAAAATCGAACTGGCGATACCCTTATTAATTGAATATTTAAGTAAAATAATTGGATCCAAATTGTTTAGTTTTGTATAAATTCATTTATACATTGTAATTTGTATGATAATATACAACGGCAGGCTTGTAATTTTTCCATGGAATAGGTACGTTTTCGTACTTGTAACCTAATTTTTCGTGGTTTATGCAATCTTGGACAGTTACTTTCACAAGGGTACGGTTTTCATCATAGAATAAGAAGGCACTATCAAGCCAATCCCTGTTATATGAAAGATATATAGAATATAATTAATTAAAATATGCATTCACTAATAATTTTGCTAATGTTTGGACGTAAAAATTATGAAATTTGGAGAAAAAATAGTATTTATATTATCAAGTTAAAAATGATATTAGGATATTGGAATTGTTTTGAATTTTGTGAGTGATTTTGGAGAGAAAATTGTAAAACCACTTTTTTAAAGTTGTTACAATTTTATTTCCAATTAGTTTTTTTTTTTGGAAAACAAGTGAAAATTATTCATGGCTAAATGGTTACTAATTTTAGATGAAACGATTATACGCTTCAGAATACAACATCAAAACAAGTAAGTGAAATCTAATTTGGTTCAAATCTCATCCTCACATACAAGTAAAAATATCTTTTTTACATGTTTGACCCATGATAAAAAATATATATATGATATACATGTGAGGCAGATATTTTTTTCTGTGTTGCACCTATAAAGTATTACAAAAAAGTGATTCCCTCTTTAAAAAAAATTCAGTTTTCTTTTTGGTCTTTTATTTGTACTTATTTATTGTTCCTTGATACTGTGATCGATAAAGTAAAAAATAAAAGACAATTTGATGTATTAAAGTTTTCGCTATGTATAAAGTTCAAGGAAGGGTTCGATCACAAGGGTCTATTATACGTAATTTTATCTTACATTTCTATCAGAAGCTATTTTCAAGACTTAAACCAATATGTTGATCAATACTTCCTAAAAAAATCATATTTTTTTGCTAAGAAACTATCAAAATATATGCATGAATCATGAAAATTAAGTAAAATATAGAGGAGAGGTGAGTTTTAAACACGATAACCAATAAAACATAAAAACGTGATTCATAATCTCAAAGTAAAAACCTGCAATCATTTTAGTTTTAAACACGGTAGCCAATAAAACATAAAAACGTGATTCATAATCTCAAAGTAAAAACCTGCAATTATTTTAGTTTTAAACACGATAACCAATAAAATATAAAAACGTGATTCATAATCTCAAAGTAAAAACCTGCAATCATTTTACAGCATGAGTGTTTTGTAAACGTTGTTTAAACAATAGTGGTACATTTAATCAATTCAAACAAAAGCTTTAACATTAGTACTAAGAACACACTGACGAAATTGAAATCTCTTAATTTAAAGTCAAAATAAACCCACCTGCTCTATTTATTATTGTTAAAATTCGTATATTAGTTGATAGGGGGAGATAAAATAATAATTTTCTTGTAAAACAAATCAAGGTAGTTGAGATAAACTTAAATTAAATGTAGAAGTGATGCAAAATCATAGAGAAGACTAAGTATTATCCTTATAAATAAAAAAAATTCGAACTGGTGATACCCTTATTAATTGTATATTTAAATAAAATAATTGGATCCAAATTGTTTAGTTTTGTATAAATTCATTTATACATTGTAATTTGTATGATAAGATCTGTATTTGTATAATTATAAGTGTATAGGACGAAAATATATGTATTTGTATTTGTATATACATTTTTCTCTCGCTTTATACAAACACAAACACATTTTATACATTTTATACCGAAATGTATAAAATGGCTAATTGTATACCGAATCAGATGGCAAAAAAATGAGATGTTTGCTGCGAATTACAATTAGAATAAACTATGACATTTAATTTGAATTAATAATTTGTTATTTCATACAATTTTCCCATTTTTTAAAGTAGAGGTCTACCAGTAATTGAGCCCAGCTTAGCCTAGGCCCGTTAATTCTGGGTTGGCCGAGTTACCATTAATATGTTGTGCTGGGTCGAACATGGATCAGCCCGGCCCAGTTGACATGTTTAGATCCCCATTCCTATAATCTGACAAAATTAAAGTTGTATGCATTCATTAATTAATGAAAAATTGTGGAGAATATCAAATATTTAAACCATATTAAATGATATAGGTATCGTCTAGGGAAATTTTAATTCGCTGCTTTAGTTTCTCCCAATCTTGTTATTCGCCTGATTTGTATAAATCTAGAAAATTTGAATAATTCGATTCCTGATTGTATAAATCCAGAATTTTGTATATGCTTACCCTAACTATTTGTATACGATTTATGAAAATTTTATAATAAATTATCCTGTTTGTATATTGACAAGCGAAATATACAAACAGAGTTTTGAAAAAATTCTAAATGTATAAATACAAAATTTGTATATTCGCAAGCGAAATATACAACGGCAACCTCCATAGCAAACGAAACTAAAGCTATGAAGCACAATTATGTCTAGTATGTTTGCTATTTCTGTAATTTTCACTTAATTAATATCATAAAATACTTTACATTATTTATTATCGCCACTTTCTGTCCAAAAGTGCTGGTAATTTTTGTTTTTAGTCATTGTGATATAAGACTAAGCATGTTTAATCTTCAATGTGCATTATTGGTCCCTCCATATATATAAGAAATATGTTATGTATTTAATTATTTTACTAACAAATATGAAGTTATAACAATACAAATTTAAGTAATACTTGAGTAAATAAGTGATGAAATAATCAAGAGTACTAATTTTGATAATTTTTTTGAATATTCACAAGTAGAAAGGATCAGAAGTGCGTAACTCAATTAGTTGAACGCCTAACATGTTCGATCAAATATCATAAAGACATAGTAGAATAAGCAAATAATTAATCAGGGATCAAAAGTGTATTGATCCTTATTAATATCTCTTGTTTTTTAAATTAATGTAGCTTAATCAGTTGTATTAATAGCTAGCTACTCATCTTTTTTAGGTTACCAATTTATATTCATTATGGAGTACACTTCTATACAATTTCTTTTTCATTGATGTTTACATGATTTTCTTGGTACTTTTTACATCATCATTTTTTTAATTTCACGTTTGATATTCATATTGGAGCCTGATTAAATTTAAATTCATGCATCGTAAGACTTATTTTTAAGGGCAACACTCTCAACATGATTTTTTTTTCTCATCAGGGTTCAAACTCAAAATCTCTAATTAAAGATGGAGGGATCTCAATCATCCTATCACAACCCATATTAAACAACAAGTACAGATATATCCGATCTAAGTCGTAAACTCGAGAGATATATTTAACTATGGAAGAAGTACTTGCAAGATACAACTTTTATTACCAAATACATCAACATAAAACCATAAAATGAACAACAAAAAACAAAAAAAGAGTAGACTATAACATAAAACTAAAAATTCAAACATCAATTTGCACAAGCAAGAGTATCAATCTCCACACTTGCAATAGTAATCTCTTTACCTCCAAATTGTGGCACAACAACCACAACAATCTCTTCTTCATCTTCAAGTCCCAAATCCTCTAAAATCTCACTAATAGCCAAACTCATAACAGCAGGAGTACCACTACTACTACTACCAGTATTATTCCCAGCAGCATGCACATGAGGCAAATTCGCGAAGCTACCAACATACTCAGTCCTATCTAGTACCTTCGCCTTCACACCTTCATCTTCGTTGATAAATACATCAAACCTTATGTATTCATTTTCATCGAATGTCATGTTGTTGAATACGAGGAGCTCCTCTTCGATGTCCTTGTCTTGTTGAGTTCTTGAGATTTTAGGCCTTTTGATGGAAAATGATAATGTTTTTTTCAATGTTGAAGGGAATATTTCTGTGGAGGGTTTTACATTTTTAGGGTTTTTTTTGAGTTTTTGTTTACGTGGAACAGGCTTGTAATTTTTCCATGGAATAGGTACGTTTTCGTACTTGTAACCTAATTTTTCATTGTTTATGCAATCTTGGACAGTTACTTTCACAAGGGTACGGTTTTCATCATAGAATAAGAAGGCACTATCAAGCCAATCCCTGTTATATGAAAGATATATAGCATATATAATTAATTAAAATATGCATCACTAATAATTTTGCTAATGTTTGGACGTAAAAAATATGAAATTTGGAGAAAAAATAGTATTTATATTATCAAGTTAAAAATGATATTAGGATATTGGAATTGTTTTGAATTTTGTGAGTGATTTTGGAGAGAAAATTGTAAAACCACTTTTTTAAAGTTGTTACAATTTTATTTCCAATTAGTTTTTTTTTTTGGAAAACAAGTGAAAATTATTCATGGCTAAATGGTTACTAATTTTAGATGAAACGATTATACGCTTCAGAATACAACATCAAAACAAGTAAGAGAAATCTAATTTGGTTCAAATCTCATCCTCACGTACAAGTAAAAATATCTTTTTTTACGTGTTTGATCCATGATAAAAAAATATATATATGATATACATGTGAGGCAAATATTTTTTTCTTCAAATAATCAAAGTGTTTTCTAACTTAGTAAGTTTTTAGATGAGATAATCACAAGCGCAACTAACATTCTGTCCGTCGCAATTTATGCATGCAATTTGACTTAGCATTGAATTTCTAAAAAAAAAGACTTTTGAAATTTATAGTCTAAAACAAGATATATCAATATTTGTGTTATAATTAAAAAAACATATTGTTAAAGGTAAAATGAAGCTTAAAGTCCATTCTAAATATGGAATTATATCTCATTTTTCGAACGACTATAAAAAAATACATCATATAAATTGAGATGAAAAGAGTACCTATCATTGAAGTCACGTCGATTGCCTCCTAAAGTCTTCCATATTGTCCACATCCTATCAACATTAGCATGATGAGCATAGAAAATGGGATCTCTAGCAGCTGAATAAAAAGTTCCCATATTCTCCCTGAACTTATTATTTGGATTACCAACCCATCGATGGACAGAGTTATGTGGTACATTCTCAATCGTACCCATACCGCGAATCGGCTGCTCTCCGCCACGTATAGGGTTTCCAAAAAATAGTTGAGGACAAGGTGCATTCGTGAGCATTTGTCGATACATCATGGTGAGATTATTATTGATTTTTTGTTGATCGGATGCATCGAGGTCTATGGTAGTGAACCCTAAGTCGATAACATTAGGAGGAAAATGGTTTTGGTTACGATTAGAATCGTACAATGATGAATTAACATCATTGTACAAAGATGGAAATTGCATACCAACTTGACTATCATAGTTCCAAAATGGCAAAGCAAATGTATCGTCACCAATTAATGAACCAAGAATTCTTTCGAAGAAATATAAGTACCATCTATGAAACGGAAAGAATAGCCATGAGAAATGAACTTGTAATGGTACACCGGGAAACCCTAGTTCTTTGTAACCAGAGTTGCAATAAGCACAATGGATATTGGCTTGTTGAATGAAGCTTAATGGATCATCTTTGTCTAATGATTTCATTTTTTGAATGGCAGTGTTGTATTTGGTTATGTATTCTTGAGTCACATTATGTGCGGCTGGTCTAATTTTGACTTTCGACACGTTAGGAAGTTTGTAAGTAGGGATATTAGTTAGGTCTTTTGGGAGTGGTGGACAACATGAAAAGGGTACTTGTGAGCCATCAGGTAGACTAGCTGTGCTACATGTTGAGAAGTCTGGGGGTGGTACCGGTGCACCTAGAGCAAATGGCTCGTTGGTTACACCGATAAGATTAGATGCTCCATAGAGCCCTGCACCTAGACCAAGGAGGACATTTCGTCTATCAAGTTTTCCTGGAAAAGATTTTCCTTCATTATCATCATTATTGATAGTGTTACTATTTTTTATTTCACAATTCACCTTAAAGTTATCGATACGTTTTGGACGGACGAAAATTTTGGATGGGGATGAGGAAATGGTAGTACATGAAGTTAAAAGAAAATTAGAGGCCATAACTCTATTTTGTGTTTGGTATTGGTAATTGTTTTGTGCTAATTGTGTTGTTGAATGAGCTTTTTTATAGTGTAGGATTAGGATTAATGTGTGGAAGAAGCAAAATAGCTGGAAAGTTGTAATAAATTTCTTAAGAGTTTAAATATTGCAAGATGATGATCAATTGGTAATTTTACAAATTAAAATGGAGGTTTGAAGAGTTGGACTTTAGTGAGAGCTGAAAAGCTGGTTTGTTGCTTGTCAACTTTAGAGTTTTGCTTCATAAGAAATGAAGAATTAAAGTAACTAAGCAAGTTGTACAACTTCACTAATTAATTAACAATGATTAATTATACTAGTACTTTCTGGTTCATAACTTATTTATTAATCCTAGGAATTGTGAGAATTAGTGCCATATATAGACTTTTATACTACTATCATGCTTTCTTTCTAAGGAATGGTGAAATCAGGTTCGAGCTCTGGGTATGGAAAAAATTTGTTGGGAGCATCATTCATGAATGGACTTTGTAGTGTGCTATCCGAATTCAGTCGGAGCTCCAATACGGGCTTTAGACATTGAGTGAGACAAAAAAAAAGTTCAATATTAGGATGACTTCAATTCTGGAAAAACCATCAAAGGGATAATTGGTAAAAATGCACCTGAACTATCACTTATTGACGAGTTTCACACCTCAACTATCAGTTGTTTCCTTTTCCTACATACCTGAACGATAACCATATATGTATTAAAAGTTAAAACACACCTAGTTGATGTAGGAAATAGCGATGTGTGTTTTAATATATACTTAAACTTGAGATGTGTTTGATACATAAATGATGATTGCTCATGTATGAAAAAACACAACTAATAGTTAAGGTATGAAATTTAAAAAAAAATTATAATCCAAATGTGTTTTAGCAAAGGAAAAGAGTATATAGGTTGAACAAGGAAATATGATAAAATGGTTATGGACCGTTAATATATAGACATTTCAACGCTGTTTTATCTCAAAATTTTATTTGAAATTTACTATATATCTAATTTATAAATTTAAATTTATGTGGTGGTAGCCATCAAATTCTTTATTATTTCATAGTTGACTTTCCTCGACTGTATAGTCATTTTCTGTAACAAGTATATATCTTTACTGATAATTCTTACTTCAAAATAAATTATGTACCTCAATTAATAATTAGACAATTGCAACCTTTAATTCTCAAAATATGTTAAAAAATAAAAACAATATCCTGATCATATCATATATAACCAACGTTCTATATCCATGACTAAGCTTCTGAAAATGAGTTTAATATAAAATATCTCAATGGAAAATTAGACATTTTCTAAGGAAACATCTTATGCTAATAGCATTCTATATTTTATTTTATTTTGGTTTTGTATTCGATGTTTGGTATTTCGATTATTTTGAATTCACACTCCATTCGAAGAAAAGCGTTTCCTATCATAAATTTTTTCCAAGCTCAAAGTTCAAATTTGAGATCTCTGATTATGGTTCAATATTTTAAATTCATGTTCTCAGAGAATATTGACTTAGAAAGTTGGTTGATATTGTAGGGTGACTTCATTATGAGATCCTTAATTTAGGAGGATTATGATTTATGACTTTGACTTGTCAAATCATTTTGACTCGAATCCACGTGATTTTGATTTTTGCACTTTGAATTGATCTACAAAAACGTAGATTAAATAATTGTTATTATACACTAGCTTTGCTTTATGATCGGAGCATCACCTACTTGATATAAATATTATCCATATGTTTAATTTATGTGATATAATTGTAATTTTCAGATTTAAATTTTGATCGTGAATTTGAATATAGATATTTTAATTTTTAAAAAATAAAATTTATGTATTTAAAAACTAAGTAAAAAGCAATATAAATTACAATAATTAAAACTTAAAATATTAAAAAACATTTAAAAGGATTGACTCTCAAAATTCTAACTATATCACATAAAATTAGAGTTAAATCCTTTGACTAATGGATTTTTTTCTTAGTACTTAATGGAAAACTTTCATTGTTATCCGATGTGGTACCACACAGCTCCCTTGTAATTATAGTTTTTTCCTTCTTAAGTTTATAGATTTCGATTCTAGCGATGTATATATCAATTATGTAGAAGCACAACAAAAGAGGGGAGGGGAGGGGAGGGAGGTGCAATATCCATTTTTTATAATGCCTTGTTGATGCCCATTATTCTTCAACCATTGAACAACATACTTAATTAGCATCTACGTTGTCTCAGTATTGTTCATTATTTTTCAAAAAATGAACTATTCTAGCCTTTCCATTATGCTTCAAAAAACTTCCATTTGTGTTAAAGTTTAATCATCCCTTATTGTGATGTGTTCCATATACCATAATTTTACGGTTAATACTTGATCTCAAGTACTTTTCTATAACTTGATATAATTGATTCCAGTAGAGGTTCATTTTTTTAACAATTATTGTCTTTTTTTAAATTAAAAATTATTCACACATGTTATATTTATAAAATTTAAGGTTGTGGGAGGTTTTGTATGATCCATCCCGTCTATATATAGTAAAAAATCAATATAATTACGAAAAAGAACAAATGGCTAGGCCTCTAAGGAAATATGAAGAAAATAAACTTTCTGCTATTATTAAAGTTTTTGAAGAAAAAAGAATAACAATGAAAGAAACATTGACTACTTTTTAAGAGTAAAAATATTTTAGGACTATGAATTAAATAAATTAAAATTTTATATTAATAATTAAAGTTTCTCACTACAATATCTAAGATAAATATAATAAACACCTGGCTAGTATTTTATTACCTTAAATTAATGAATTGTCAATATAAATAACATAATAATCATATATTATTATAAGTGAAAAGCTCCAACATTCAAAATTAATTTATTAAATATTAATATTTTAATTACGTAATGGTGGAATATGAAGTCCAACAACTGTAAGGAACATTTCAATTACAATTATAGTAGCGTTTTAACCAAAAACCCTAAAAATACCTAAAATCCTATTGAGAGCGGCGGCTAACATGGCCGGCACAACCGCCGGTGGGAGTGTCCCACCGGAGGAATTCCCTCCTCTACGTACAAAATCCAATCATGAATCACAAACCACCATACCTCAGAATATAACCCAATATGCCACTTTGCTAAAACCAAAACCTATTGCCCCATCTATTATTAATGTACCACCCAAACCAGTATTCCTACTTCATGGAGAACCAAGCATCACGTGGAAGACATCAGAAGTGAGATCGATGATAGTCAAGGAGAACCTGCAATATGCAATAGTCGGAAAATTTTCATATGGCAAGCCTGAAATCAAGGAATTGAGGAAAGTGATACCTGGGCAGTGTGGAGTCAAAAGTGAGTGCACGATAGGTGTGTTAGATGCGCGACACATATTGATCAGACTCACTACTATGGAGGACTATGTACATTTACTTTCGATGACGGCCTTTTATGTGAAGGCAAAGGAGAGTTATTGGCAGATGAGAACCCTTAAATGGGACCCATGGTTTGAACCGGATGTGGAAACAACCATAGGTGTTGCGTGGATCTCATTCCCAGATCTACCACCAAATTTCTTTGCTAAAGAAGCGATTTTTTCAATAGCCAGCGCAGTTGGAAAACCGCTTACAGTGGATATGGCGACAAAGAATCAGACGAGGCCGAGCTGTGCTAGAATCAAAATTGAGGTGGATTTGACAGCAAAACTACCACAAAGGATACGAATAAATGAAGAAGATGATAACACTGGAGTAGTGAAATTCAAATGGGTGAACGTACAATATGACTACATGCCTAAATATTGTAAGGAATGTTGCCTCCAAGGACATGATGAACACACTTGCTGGACAATCCATCCTGAATTATACGAAGAAAACAAAAAAGGAGACCAGCAAAAGGAAGAGAGGGAGAATATCACAATAGGTACAGCAGCAGATCAGCGAAAGGTGTTGGCAAGTGGAAAAGTAGTGGGGAACAAACAAAATCGACAAGAATGGATAGTGAGAAGAAATAAGTATAAAAAGGATAGATATGGACATATTGAAGGGGAAATTATCTATCATGATGAAAACTCCTTTGAAGCACTTAGGGTGGATGATGAGCATGATAAGGGGGCAACTACAGGTGATGAGGCGAAGGCAGGAAACACTAAGGATTGGTGTAACGACCCTAAAAATGAACTAGTGAAACTAGAGCCTCACATGTGAGTTTGGAGTTGAGAATTTGATGAAATGATGAGGAATGACCGTGACGTCCGGAAACTAGTCATTTGAACTAGTGAGTTGTAAGGGTCAACTTTAAATGGTCATATCTTTTAGCTCAAAATGAATTAGGTGGACCTTTACCTATCCAATTAAAGGTCTTTGAGTCCTCTTTCCAACGCCACCGAGTTTGCCCAATTCCGACCTTGGAGTAAAAAGTTATACCCGAAATAGTGAAGCACTGTCCAAAAGGACGAGTTTAGACGGGAAGGGGCACAATCTTTTAAGTTAAGACTTTATGAGTCCTTAGTCTTTTTCCAAAATTGACCCTATGCTATTTTATTCTTTTCCTAGCAATTATAAGACCTTTTTATGATTTAATTCCTTTCATTTAAGTCACTCCTCTTAGAATTTCCAAAATCATTCCCTCTTTCATATATTTCTCTCTAACTCAAGGAAGAAGAGGAGTTGGAGCTAGGATTGAAGATTTCGAGTGCTTCTTCTTCAATTTTTGTGGGTTTTCAACTTAGAGGTATGGGGATCCTTATCCTTGATTATTCTTTCTTTCAAGGAACCCAATCAAAAGGTTTTCAAGGTTTTTCAAATACACACAAAAACCTATTTCGATTCTAGCATGGGTTCTTGCATAAAAAGGTTTTAAATGATGATTTATATGGTTATTAATGATTATTAATGGTTTTTA